>NW_026615781.1:0-38743 GCF_000801105.2 Raphanus sativus
AAATTCGCACTGTCGATTTTAAGTAAGTAAATCGAAGGAAACTAAGTAAACCTAGCTTTCCCTGAAGGCTCGGATCTCTGCGATAACCAAACGAAAATGATAAAACAAGGCAACGTAGCGGAAAGATTGCACTAAGGCGTTTTATTAAATAGATGGTACAATATTATTCCGAAAAAAGGGAAGTAGAGAAACGCTGAAACAAAAAGCGACGGAAACAAAGGAGACAAAGCGTTATAAGCTTTGTTCCGCTAGTCTAACCTCCTAAGTCCTAAAGCTAGCTGGAATTCTCTAAGTCCCTAAGTTTCGGATTTGCTCTCTCTCTAGGATTTTTTCGCTCTGCCTTTCTTCCTCTCCCCAAGCTCCTTATATACTCCTTCTTATGACGGTCTATTCTTCTTCTGGGCCGCAGGGCGGGCTTCTTTCCATTTTCGTCGGCCTCCACGCTTTTCGGGAAACTTGACATTTATCCTTCCGGCAATTTAACATTTATCTTGTTATGTAAAGATAAACGTAAAATCGTCGATCCATCTCAGATAATCGTAGACTGACTGTCCTGATCGCGTTTGGTCCCTTTCGGGCCGTTCTTAGACCCGTTGTTTTCTACGATCTCTTTAGAAGTTCCTCGTTCATTCGTAGAGTTGAGACGAATGGTGTTTTAGATGACCATCGCTGTTTCGTACGAAGAATCTAAGATCTTCCTTCCCGTCGATGTCTTACGAGTTTCCGAAATGTTTCCGATGGTTTCGCGAAGACTTCGGAAAAGACTCGAAGTACAGATTTCTGATTGCCGGGACTAGGACTCGTGTACGAAGAGCATCGACCGAAGACCCGAGCCAGCACGGGACTTAGCCGCCCGGCGGCCACGGCCAGCACGGGCGCTAGCGCCGGCGGCCACGGCCAGCACGGGGCTAGCCGCCCGGCGGCCACGGCCAGCACGGGCGCTAGCCGCCGGCGGCCACGGCCAGCACGGGGCTAGCCGCCCGGCGGCCACGGCCAGCACGGGGCTAGCCGCCCGGCGGCCACGGCCAGCACGGGTGCTAGCCGCCGGCGGCCACGGCCAGCACGGGGCTAGCCGCCCGCGGCCACGGCCAGCACGGGCGCTAGCCGCCGGCGGCCACGGCCAGCACGGGGCTAGCCGCCCGGCGGCCACGGCCAGCACGGGCGCTAGCCCGCCGGCCACGGCCAGCACGGGGCTAGCCGCCCGGCGGCCACGGCCAGCACGGGCGCTAGCCGCCGGCGGCCACGGCCAGCACGGGGCTAGCCGCCCGGCGGCTACGGCCAAGGCCTGGGGTCGGCTGCTCGGTCCTTCGGTCTTGGTGCTCGTGTTCGTTTGTCGGAAGGTTTTTCGTATGACAAATAGACTTAGCCGTTGATTTCGAGATAACCGTTTTTGACCCCAACAGTTAGCCCCCCAGCATGCAAGACGCGGAGCGATTTGGTGCGAAGGATTTGAAAATCGAAATTTCGGCTATAATTTTATTCCGAAAAACTCTACCACCTTTGATTTCTTTATAAGTAGCACTCCATCTTCCTCTCATTTTCATTCACTTTCCTTTCCTCAAAATTTTTAGAAAACATGGCTTTCTCTCCAAATGACAAGAAGGATTCTGATGTCGAAATGAGTGAAGCTAACCAAGCCTGTTGGCGCAAGATTCTCCTGCTCTTACGCAGTCATTCGTCGAGGGGTTCAGTTCTTTCAGGACAAGATGGAGCGACGCCGTGCTGAGATGGAATCTAGCGTGGCAGGTCCCAGTGATACTTCTGTGGTTCCGACCTCGGTTCCGATGTCACTTTAACCCCGGATTCCGCGGCTTTGGTTCTTGGACCCGACGTTACCCCAATCTCGATCTCCACACTCCAGCCTCTGGATCCGATGTCCCTTTGCCTGCTGGAGAAATTGTCGTTTCGGAGCAAGTAACCCGATGTCCAGGCTCGCCGGAGGGTTCCCCTTTCGCGCCGATAGTGGTTTCGGAGGATGCGGTTGAAGTCATGCCTCCTCCTCCAGAAAAGAAGAGAGAGATCGTTTTTGGGACTTCCTGTCCAACGCTGTTCCGCCATCGAGGGACGTTCAAGAGCTGGGGCTGTCGGATCAGCGAAGAGAAAAAGGTGTACTAAGAGTGAGGAAGGCGAGGCTTCGGCGAGACTATCGCAGCATCGCTCCAAGGTATTTCGTGAGAACCTTCTTTCCTTTGCTATCCCTTCGATTCTAAAACATTTTCATGTGAACAGTTTGTGTCGTTGATCGACGGGATGCTTGGAGATTGGGATGGAGGTTACAACGTTTGTCCAAGGAGCTGGATTCGTCGCGGGAAACTCTGAAGCGTACCGAGGCTGTGCTTCAATCGATTGAGAGCACTCATGCTGCCCAGACGTCGATGCTCGAAGCTAGGATCAGCGATCTCGAGCGTGATTCTGGAAAAACTGTGAGCTCGCTGCTCAAAAGAAGGAGGAGAAGAAGAGCAAGTCTTCGGAAGTTCGACGTCTGAAGAGGCGGATTCAGCGCTTTGAGGAGGCGGGAACTTGCTGCCGGTGGAGCTTGCCGGCCCGTCATCCTCGGGTGCCCTATCCCGGGCTCGGAAAATTCCAGAGGTCCATGATGCTGAAATTGTTGCGGACAAGGGTGGTGAGGAAGTCGGCGAGGGTGATGGCGAAGCTGTTCCTGCCTTGGGTGAATCGGAGGATGAAGGCGGTGTCCGGAGGACGCGCCTAGGTTGATCAATCCCTGAGGGGATTTTTATTTTGATTATATTTCGGCCGTTGGTTGGCCATCATGTATGATTTCGGGACTGGCCGGTTGGTGGCTTTGAAATCCCTGCCCTTTTTAGGGCGCTGTATTGAATTCGCGGTACGCGTTTATAAAATATTTTTTAGAACTTCTTGTTTGTCGAAGTTAGAGGGGCAGGGTGTGAGTTGTCGTCTCATTCCTGCCTCCCTGACGATCACCGTATCCGTAGTTTGTACAAAGCGAGATTTTCCTAACGGTTTACGATTTACGCGAAAATTCGTGGAAAACGTACAGATTGAGTGAAGAGACAAGTTTTGGGATCTCGCGTCGTTGACGCTTTGCCTATGAGATGTTAAGATACCAGCAAGGCTGGGTTTAGGGCACGACCTAGGTTTACTCTCAGACTGAGGCTGTGCGATGACAAATCGGCTTTTGTTTTGCCTGTTCGTGATTTTAACCTGATTCGTACCGTTTTAAAATCCGCGAAGTGGTATATGCTTATATGATTTGTATGGGCACGAATCGAGCTACTTCCTTTACGAAGTGCTGAACCAAATTTGGATTTTTTGTATAGCGCGCTATGGGATCCTTGTCGGATGTAAAAGAGCCTACCCTTGGGTGGCTTGTCTGTTTAGGACGTTAGAGTTCGTTTGTTGTGATCAGCAACAACGATATGATACCGTTTAGGAGGCGTACGAAAGTTTTAATCGAAAAACGGTGTTCGGGCACGAAGCGACGTCTCGCAGTGCTTTGAAGTTTGTTTTTCTTATGCCATAGAGGACTATGGGCTTTTGGAAATCGCGGAATGTTTCCGGGCGATAGTTTTATGGTTTGTTCGATGGATAATGGATCCATTGTTAAGGCCGTTAGGCGAAGTGATTGTGAAAAAGTTTTCGAAAGTTCGGTTTTTTCGAAAATTGTGGGAGCGTGCGGGTGTACGCACCCCACTCCCCCCTTTTTAAATCGGGGGGATAGCTGAACCCACCGGTTGGCGAGTTGCCTACGTACCTCTTTCGAGGATCAAGCCATCTCGTAGTTCTGTTGTCCACGTTACGTTCTAGTGGTAGTATTTCTTGAGATGCATAGCATTCCAAGTTCTCGGGATTTTTACGTCTTGCATGTTCGCGATTTGGTACGAACCTGTCGGACGACTTTTATGATTTTGTATGGTCCTTCCCAGTTTGCTCCCAGTTTTCCTGCGTTTCGTTCAGCAGTGTTTTGGAAGACTTTTCGCAAGACCAGTTCACCCTCTTTGAATCTTCGATGTCGTATGTTCGCATTGTAGTATTTT
This sequence comes from Raphanus sativus, assembly GCF_000801105.2. NCBI lineage: Eukaryota > Viridiplantae > Streptophyta > Magnoliopsida > Brassicales > Brassicaceae > Raphanus > Raphanus sativus. The sequence goes on from NW_026615781.1 coordinate 4,017, forward strand.
GCGGCGGCCTGCTGGTAATTTTGAATTCGGATGAGGGCTTGGTCGTGACGCTCGTTGATGAGGTCAAGATTGTCCAGCAGCATGGCATTGTTCAGGTCTTCCCGTTCGGGAAGAAATCTCCCCCGTACGCCGGGGAATTCTACTTCCGCCGGAATCATGCATTCTGCTCCGTAAACGAGAGCGAATGGAGTTTCCCCCGTTGCTCGTCTCGGAGTGGTTCAATGAGACCAAAGGACCCCTTCGAGTTCTTCTGCCCATCGTCCCTTTTTGGCTTCCAAGCGTTTTTTCAATCTGTTTAGGACGGTCTTGTTTATGGTTTCAGCCTGTCCGTTGCACTGCGGGTATCTGGGGGTAGACTTGTTAAGTCGTATTTTCCATTTTTCGCAGAATGCTTCGAATCGAGTGGAGATAAACTGGGACCCGTTGTCTGTTATGATTTCGTACGGGACACCGTGTCTTGTTATGATGTTTTTCCAAACGAAGTTCTCGACTTGCACGTCTTTGATACTTGCGTAGGATTCTGCTTCCACCCATTTTGAAAAGAAATCGGTGAGGACCAGCAGGAAACGTTTTTGTTTTGATTTGTGCATTGGTCCGACGATGTCCATCGACCATCGCATGAAAGGGTACGGAGACGAGATGGAAGAGAGGATCTCGGCGGGCTGATGAATTGTCGGGGCGTGCCGCTGACACTTCTCGCATTTCCGAGCGTACTTCTCGCAATCTTTTACCATAGTTGGCCAGTAGAATCCGTGGCGTTTTATTTTTGTTGCAAGAGACCTTCCGCCGGAGTGGTTTCCGCACGATCCAGAATGAACCTCTTCCATGATTTTTCTCGCCTTCTCTCCTTCCGCGCAAGTCATGAGAGGTCCGGAGAATCGCCATTTGTAAATTTCGCCTTCCACGGTTACGTATCGTGCTGCCTGGATTTTTATTTTCCGGGCAGCCCATTTCTCCGCGGGTAGGGTACCATCTATAATGTAGGCTTTAATAGGTTCTAACCAGGGAACGTCGCAGCCATAGTCTGTTTGGTCTGCGTCATCTTCCGGTTGATCTTCGTTTTCCTCCGCGCCTTCGATCTGAGTTCTGATCAGGTTGGCGATTACCGGCGGTCCGATGCTTGGATGCTCTATGAATTCGACGGGAATTATTCTCTTAAGTCCTGGATCCGAGCTCGAGGCAAGAGCGGCTAAAGCGTCAGCCTGGACGTTTTCCGAGCGGGGAATCCTGGTTAGCGCGAATTGCTGAAAATCGTGGGCCAAGTCTTGGACAACTTTCAGATATGCGTTCATCCTTTCATCCCTTGCTTCGTATTCTCCGCTAAACTGGTTTGCGACTAACTGAGAGTCGCAGTAAGCATGAATGTTTCGAATTTTCAGCCCCTGGGCCAGTCGTAGGCCCGCAATTAGCGCTTCGTATTCTGCTTCGTTGTTCGATGCACGAAAATCCAAGCGGAACGATTGCTCGAGGATTTCTCCTGTCGGCGAAGTGAGCCGGATCCCGATTCCAGATCCTTGCTTGGTCGAAGATCCATCGACATGGAGATCCCATGTTGATCCAGGGTCTTTATTAGTTAAATCCGTCGTGGGTAATTCTACTAAGAAGTCCGCGAGTACCTGCGATTTTGTGCAGGTCTTTGGACGATATTCGATATCGTACTCGCTTAGTTCAATCGCCCACTTCGCAAGTCTACCAGACTGGCTTGGACTGTGTAGAATCGTCCGTAACGGAAAGGTAGTAAGCACCACGATGGTATGAGATTGGAAATACGGTCTAAGCTTTCTTGCCGAAGTTATGACAGCGAGTGCCAATTTTTCCATCAGCGGATACCGAGTTTCGGCATCTAGTAATGTTTTACTAATGTAGAAGATCGGCTTCTGCTCTCCGAATTCTTCTTGAATCAGGACGCCACTGACTGCTGATGCGGATACTGCGATGTAGAGGAACAGGGGCTCTCCGACTACGGGTTTTGCGAGGATAGGAGGGGTGGCCAGATACTGCTTCAGCTGTTGGAAAGCTTTCTCGCAATCCTCTGACCACTCGAACTTTTTATTCCCCTTTAAGGTTTCGTAGAAGGGGAGACACTTATCCGTGGATCGCGAGATGAATCGGTTTAAGGCCGCGACTCGTCCGGTCAGCCTCTGGACTTCCCGCTTGGTTCTCGGAGAGGCCATCTCTATCAGTGCGTTGATTTGTTTCGGATTGGCCTCAATTCCGCGGAATGTTACGAGGTAACCGAGAAATTCTCCCGACGCCACGGCGAATCTGCATTTTGATGGGTTGAGTTTCATGTTGTGTTGGTTCAACCTCTCAAAGCATTCCTCTAGGTGGATCACGTGATCGCGTTCGTCGAGAGATTTTACCAACATATCGTCGATATACACCTCCATGGTTTTTCCGAGTTGCTCGGCAAACATTCGGTTGACGAGTCGCTGATACGTGGCGCCGGCGTTCTTAAGACCGAAAGGCATTACTTTGTAGCAATAGGTTCCTCGGTCGGTAATGAATGCTGTCTTCTCGCGATCTTCGGGATTCATCATAATTTGATTGTAACCGGAGAACGCGTCCATGAACGATAGGAGTTTGTTTCCTGCGGTCGCCTCGACTAGACGGTCGATGTGCGGAAGCGGAAAACAATCCTTCGGGCACGCTTTGTTGAGATCAGTAAAGTCAACGCATACTCGCCATTTCCCGTTCTTTTTCTTGACGACGACGGGATTGGCGAGCCAGTCGGGATATCTTACTTCTGTTATTGATCCAACTTTGAGGAGTCTCTCGACTTCCTCATTGACCGCAGTTGCCCGTTCGGGGCCTAACTTTCGCCTCTTTTGTTTTACGGGTTTGTGGGTTGGATCAATGTTGAGTTCGTGACATGTTATGTTAATGTCGATTCCCGGCATATCTTCCGCAGCCCAAGCGAACGTGTTAAGGTTCTTCTTGAGACATGCGATGAGTTCTGCTTTCAACGGATCGCGAAGATTGGCTCCAATCTCTACGCACCGCTCTGGGTTGGTCTCATCGAGGCAGACCGAAATTACAGGTTCGCAAGTGGGCTCACGTTTCCCTTCCAGGACCTCAGCTCTTTGCGATTGCCAGAAGATTTCTGGAGGGTCCTGCGATGCTGGTTCGTGGGTTGCTTGCTTTTTTGGTTTAGTTTCGGGCTCAGAGTTTTTCCGTTTTAACCCGGCGGTCAAGCAGACTTGCGGTGCTTTACGATCTCCTTGTATCGTTTCCACTCCAGAGAGGGTCGGAAATTTGAGGCACAGATGGTAAGTCGAGGGGATCACTCGCATGGAATTTAACCACGGAGTCCCGACGATCGCGTTATATGCTGCTGGACCGTCGACTACCAAAAATTCTGCCGTCTTTGTGACGCTCCCGGCTCTGACCGAAAGGTCGACCGAGCCGAGGGTCATTGTGATGTTTCCTGAGAGTCCGATTATCGGATTGGGATCGTCCGTGATAGCATTCAGGTCGATTCCCATTCTCTCGAGGGTGTTTTTATATAATATTGGTCGAGCATCCGGTGTCGACCAATATTCTCGCTACGTCAATGTCCTGGATCGTTAGTCTGATAACGAGGAGTTCGTCATGAGGTTTGGCTTGATCAGCCGTTGCTCTGTCCCCGAATGACACGATGTTGCGGACAGGTGATGTGGCCATGCCGTTGTTACCAATCGTAGGTTTTTGAGTAAGAGAATCCGACCCCCCCCCCTCCTTCTAGCGCCAAACTGTGGGAACCGAAATTCGCACTGTCGATTTTAAGTAAGTAAATCGAAGGAAAACTAAGTAAACCTAGCTTTCCCTGAAGGCTCGGATTCTCTGCGATAACCAAACGAAAATGATAAAACAAGGCAACGTAGCGGAAAGATTGCACTAAGGCGTTTTATTAAATAGATGGTACAATATTCTTCCGAAAAAAGGGAAGTAGAGAAACGCTGAAACAAAAAGCGACGGAAACAAAGGAGACAAAGCGTTATAAGCTTTGTTCCGCTAGTCTAACCTCCTAAGTCCTAAGCTAGCTGGAATTCTCTAAGTCCCTAAGTTTCGGATTTGCTCTCTCTCTAGGATTTTTCGCTCTGCCTTTCTTCCTCTCCCCAAGCTCCTTTATATACTCCTTCTTATGACGGTCTATTCTTCTTCTGGGCCGCAGGGCGGGCTTCTTTCCATTTTCGTCGGCCTCCACGCTTTTCGGGAAACTTGACATTTATCCTTCCGGCAATTTAACATTTATCTTGTTATGTAAAGATAAACGTAAATCGTCGTATCCATCTCAGATAATCGTAGACTGACTGTCTGATCGCGTTGGGTCCCTTTCGGGTCGTCTTTAGGACTTCCGTTGTTTTCTACGATCTCTTTAGAAGTTCCTCGTTCATTCGTAGAGTTGAGACGAATGGTGTTTTAAGATGACCATCGCTGTTTCGTACGAAGAATCTAAGATCTTCCTTCCCGTCGATGTCTTACGAGTTTTCCGAAATGTTTCCGATGGTTTCGCGAAGACTTAGGAAAGACTCGAAGTACAGATTTCTGATTGCCGGGGACTAGGACTCGTGTACCGAAGAGCATCGACCGAAGACCCGAGCCAGCACGGGACTAGCCGCCCGGCGGCCACGGCCAACACGGGGCTAGCCGCCGGCGGCCACGGCCAACACGGGGCTAGCCGCCCGGCGGCCACGGCCGGCACGGGCGCTAGCCGCCGGCGGCCACGGCCAGCACGGGGCTAGCCGCCCGGCGGCCACGGCCAGCACGGGCGCTAGCCGCCGGCGGCCACGGCCAGCACGGGGCTAGCCGCCCGGCGGCCACGGCCAGCACGGGGCTAGCCGCCCGGCGGCCACGGCCAGCACGGGGCTAGCCGCCCGGCGGCCACGGCCAGCACGGGCGCTAGCCGCCGGCGGCCACGGCCAGCACGGGGCTAGCCGCCCGGCGGCCACGGCCAGCACGGGCGCTAGCCGCCGGCGGCCACGGCCAGCACGGGGCTAGCCGCCCGGCGGCCACGGCCAGCACGGGCGCTAGCCGCCGGCGGCCACGGCCAGCACGGGGCTAGCCGCCCGGCGGCTACGGCCAAGGCCTGGGTCGGCTGCTCGGTTCCTTCGGTCTTTGGGTGCTCGTGTTCGTTTGTCGGAAGGTTTTTCGTATGACAAATAGACTTAGCCGTTGATTTCGAGATAACCGTTTTTGACCCCAAACACTAAGGCCATACATCAGTAAGTTTGTGGTTGTGTACTTTGATGATATACTGATCTATAGTCAGAGCTTATCCGAGCATGTTTATCATGTAGAACAGGTGCTGAAGGCATTGAGGCAAAAGGGACTTTATGCTAACTTAAAGAAGTGTGTGTTTTGTACTGATCAATTGGTTTTCTTAGGTTTTGTTGTGAGTTCACAGGGACTGAAGGTCGATGAAGAAAAGATCAAGGCGATCCAAGACTGGCCAACTCCGACCACAATCGGCCATGTCCGCAGTTTTCATGGCTTGGCCAGCTTCTACCGACGGTTTGTCAAGGATTTCAGTACCATTGCTGCCCCAATGACATCTGTGATCAAGAAGAATGTATCCTTTACTTGGGGTCCTGCCCAAGAAGAGTCTTTTAACAGGCTTAAATATAGTTTGACTCATGCACCAGTCCTTACTCTGCCTAACTTCGATAAAGCCTTTGAGATTGAATGTGATGCATCAGGTACAGGCATAGGAGCTGTGCTTACTCAAGGAGGCCGACCAGTAGCCTTCTTCAGTGAGAAATTGAGTGGAGCTGCCCTCAATTATCCCACCTACGACAAAGAGCTTTATGCTCTAGTGAGATCTCTTGAAACTTGGCAACATTATCTTTTGTCTAAAGAGTTTGTCATTCATACAGATCATGAGACTCTTAAGCACTTGAGAAGTCAGACCACACTCAAGAAGAGGCACGCCAGATGGTTAGAGTTTGTGGAGACTTTCCCTTATGTGATTAAGTACAAAAAGGGCAAAGACAATGTGGTGGCCGATGCACTGTCCCAGAGACACACTCTTATCTCCACCATGGAGGCTAAGATCATGGTTTTGAGTATATTAAGGATTCTTATATTACTGACCTTGATTTTCAAGAAGTTTTCAGGAAAACTACCAAGATGGCAGCCGGCCCATTTTACCAACAAGATGGCTTCTTGTTCAAGGAAAAGAAATTGTGTATTCCCCAAGGGTCCATGCGGGAATTGCTGGTTCGGGAGGCTGATATGATTCCAGATCATGTCAAGAAGAACAAGGACCAACCAGCTGAAGAAGTATCCTTAGACCTTTCTAAAGGACCCATGACTCGTGCAAGATCAAAGAAGCTCAAGGAAGCTATGGAGGCTTAATCAGAAAGTCTTTGAAGAAAGAAAGTCTTGAAGGAAGCTTGATACTTCAAGACCCACTCATCACCATTCAAGTCATCATACCATCAAGCTGAGTATCATCTAGGCTAGCAAGAGAAGTGTGCTCTTTTCCTGTCTTAGTTTTTGTCCCATTGGGTTTTACTAAGATAGGTTTTTAACGAGGCCTTGTCTTGCTATTTCAAATCACCTAGCATGATACTCTCGGACCAGACTACATTATATCTTATTCTATCTTAGACTGTGCTTTTTATTTCGATTACACAAGTCAAAGGGAGCCTGTTCCTTTATGACTATTAGTTGTTTCCAAGACCTTGTGCATGTACAAGGCTCTCACTATATATTCTGGTCGAGCAAGTCTAATAAGATCATCATCTTTTAACCTAAAACCTTTCTCTTCTCTTATTGCTATCAACAAGAGTTCAAGAGTTATGGTGTGTCATATCCAGAGTCTAAGGACTTCTCCTTTAGTGTGTCATATCTAAAGTAGTAGTCTAGGAGTATCAAAGAGTCATCCGCATCTCTTTGTGTCACCAATCGCATCCACAAGCCTTGGAAGATTGAGTTTTGATTCATCTTTGCAAGGATCTATCCAATATCATCCAGAGTTCATCCTAGGGTCGTGTTAAGTGGTATCAGAGCAGCTCTGGATAGGGAAGTTTCGATCTTTTGTTCTTTTCAAATAGAACCCTTCAACTTCTTTTGAATCCGTCAATTGATCTTTGTTATTTGTTGAGTTATTTCACTAGATCTGTTCGTTTTTAATACCTATTGTTGTTGTTTGAATCAAATCCTGATAGATCTAAGAAGTTTCATCATATTTGATCTTGATCTGTTTTCGTGTGATAAAAGTTATTAAGTATTGATCTTTTCAAATCGTGTTGCCTTAGATCGCAAGTTTTCCTTTTAATCAAAGTTGTTTCCTTTTAAAAAATTTCTTGAACATCTTACTTGTTTTGATTGTTTCTTTGTCTCAGGTACCAATGGGGAACGAGTCAGATGAGGAAGAAGAACTTGTAAGAAAGAGTAAACTACTAAGGGAGGAGATGACAGAACAGTTGAAGCAAACTCTGATCACTACCGTGGCTGATATGATCAAGACTAGTATCACGGGTCTTCGTGATGAGATAAGACAAGAGCTAAGACAAGCTACTGGTCAGGGCCATAGTAATGAGTCTAGGAGAGACAGAAGAGGTCAGAGCCCACATAATCATCCTGAACCAAGGAGAGGTCGTAGAGAGCATGCTGAATCTCATGAAACAGATAACTACTATGAGCGTCACCGGTCTGAACTCAGTGGATCTTATTCATCCAGAGGTAGTAGGAGAAGGCAGAGGCGTGATCATGATGAAAGAAGGACTCAGAGAGATGAGTTCAATGGATTGAAGATCAAAATCCCTCCTTTTCATGGCAAGGTTGATACGGATGCTTACTTGGAGTGGGAGAAGAAGATTGAGCTAGTCTTCAATTGCAAACACTACAGCAGCGCTCAAAGGATCCAAATTGCAGCTACTGAGTTCCATGACTATGCTTTGAGTTGGTGGGATCAATTGGTAACTAGTAGGAGACTCAACCAAGAGTATCCAGTGGAATCTTGGCAAGAGATGAAGTCTCTTATGTGCAAGAGGTTTGTGCCTAACCATTACCACAGAGATCTACATCAGAAACTAAGAAGACTCACGCAAGGTTCCAAGACTGTTGAGGAGTATTATCAAGAGCTAGAGTTGTTGATGTTGAGAGCTAGTATTTCAGAGGACATAGAAGCTACTATGGCAAGATTCCTTGGAGGGCTAAACCGTGAGATACAAGACAATGTTGAGATGCAACACTATGTGGAGATAGAAGAGATGCTGCATAAGGCTATCTTGGTGGAACAGCAGCTTAAGAGAAAGGGTCACTCACGTGGTAGCTATGGTTCCACACGATTCCAACACTCAAAAGAAGAGAAGCCTAGTTTCCAAAAGGAGAACAAGCCTCAGCTTAAAGAAGAACCAAAATCTGCTAGCATCTACAACAAGGATAAAAACAAGGTTGAAGAAACTAGTTCAAGAGCAAGAGATGTCAAGTGCTTTAAGTGTCAAGGTCGTGGTCACTATGCCAATGAATGTACCAACAAAAGGGTAATGATATTGCTTGATAATGGCGAGTTTGAATCTGAAGCTGGAAAAGAAGATCATACTAAGGATCAGTCTGAAGAAGAGTATGAAGAAGAGCCGGTTAATGGGAGGTTACTAGTGGCAAGAAGAAACCTTAGTCTTCAAACTATGACCGAAGAGCTTGAGCAAAGAGAGAACCTATTCTACACACGGTGCTTGGTACAAGGAAAGGTCTGCAGCCTCATAGTTGATGGTGGTAGTTGTGTCAATTTTGCGAGTGAAACCATGGTTCAAAATCTTGGATTAAAGGTTCAGAAACATCCAAAACCCTATAGACTCCAGTGGCTCAATGATGAGGGCGAGATGAGGGTGTCTGATCAGGTTCTAGTTCATTTATCCATTGGAAGATATGAGGATGAGATCTTGTGTGACATTTTGCCTATGGAAGCAAGTCACATACTGCTGGGAAGGCCTTGGCAATCTGATAGACGTGTAGTTCATGATGGCTTTACCAACAAGCACTCCTTTGAGTTTAAAGGCAGAAAGACAGTACTAGTGCCACTATCTCTAAAAGAAGTACATCAGGATCAGCTGCAGCTTCAAAAGAAAAAGGAGATTGATCTTAAACTGACTCAAACTAAGCAACACAACTTCTATGCCAAAACTGGTGATATCAAGAGATCTCTTCACTCTAATCAATCTATTCTCTTATTCATCTACAAAGAATCTCTCTTGAATCTAACTGATTTTACACCGGTGTACCCGAGTAAGATGTTGTCTCTTTTGCAGGAATATGATGATGTGTTTCCAGATGATAGTCCTACAGGGTTGCCACCAATACGTGGGATTGAGCATCAGATTGACTTTGTACCTGGATCCACACTTCCTAACCGACCTGCTTACCAAACCAATCCAGTTGAAACCAAAGAGCTACAAAGACAAGTACATGAGTTGATGGAGAAGGGTAACATCCGTGAGAGCATGAGTCCTTGTGATGTACCTGTCTTACTTGTACCCAAGAAGGATGGGAGCTGGCGCATGTGTGTTGATTGTAGAGCAATTAAGAATATCACGGTGAAGTATCGACACCATATTCCTAGACTTGATGATATGCTTGATGAATTGCATGGTTCTAGTATCTTTTCTAAAATTGATTTAAAGAGTGGCTATCATCAGATTAGGATGCAAGAAGGTGATGAATGGAAAACTGCATTTAAAACTAAACATGGGTTGTATGAGTGGATAGTTATGCCATTCGGATAGACAAATGCACCTAGTACATTCATGAGGTTGATGAATCATGTGCTTAGATCATTCATAGGCTCATTTGTTGTAGTTTACTTTGATGACATCTGTCATGTCCCCGATCCTAGATAGGATCGGCCGGATGGACCATGGTGCGAGGTGATGCACCAAATCAGGTCTAATGACCTAAGATAAGGCGTATCATGGTCCGGGAAGTGGGTTAAGGGTATCAGGAGGCTGAAACTTAACCAAGGCAAGGAAGGTTCAAGCTTAAGGAAGCTGGACAAGGGTTTAGATAGCTGGCCGGAGTGTGAAACAAGCTCGGGCAGCTAGGATGAAGTGTGAGGGAGCTCACAGTAGCTCACAAGAGTTCTGGTCAGCTCCAGTAGCTGGAGTGTTAGCTCACTCAGCTGGTGACACTGGTGGTCAGCTCATCTCAGCTTGGAGGAGTGTTATGAGTTGACATGGTGTGACCGGACCATGGGCGGTTATGGTCCGGTGAGATGGTGGTGCGGTCCGGATGGGACCAGATGGGTTTGGTGATGAAGTCAGGTGTTTGGCAAAGTGCCAAGGGTTAAAGATCGATGCCAGGGAGCAGTTGAGGGGCAGTTGAGAGGCGGTTGGACCGAACGGATGCGTTGGATCCATTTTCGCCCATTCGGCCAATCACTCCCACCCGTTCGCCCAAAGGCAGTTATCCACGCCTTTGTCTATAAATATAGACCTTGGGCATCGATATTTGTCATCAGACAAAGAGGGGAAACTCTGCCAAAATTGCCAGAGAATCCAAGAGAGAAAGAGACCGGCGGTTTTACTTGTTGGCCGTGTGAGTGCGGTGGTGATTTGTTCTTGACCGGCGACCAAGGAAGAGTTGTGAGAAGGAACCGTGTGAAGATGGATACAAGAGGAACCGAGAAGGCTAGTGGGAAGGATCAGAACCCATCGTCGGCCACTCCTAAGGTTAGTGATGCTAACCATTTACCATCGCCATGATCCATGGGTCCGGATGGATGGTCCGCATGGACCAAGTGATGTTGGTTGCATCCGTTCTCCCTTTTCTCTCATCCTATCTCTTTTATTTTATATCTTGAGGTTGTCCGTGGGTTTAAACTCATGGTCGGAACCTCAAGGCATGGATTGGTCAGTGTAATCTCTCCATGGCCTTGGTTGGGCATGTAAGATTGGATCTCTGACTTCCGGTTGAGGTTTGGGGATTCCGACTTCATATATCTCTTAATTGGGATTTATCATGAATTATCATGATGAGAGGATAATTTTATATCACTGAAATAGAGGTGGTAAGTTATGGCCATGGGGGCGGGTCTAGGGTGAGATCGGTATGATCCGGACCTGTTCTGTGGGATCTGACTTGACCATTCTCTTAGTTGTGAATTATCATGATTTATCATGATGTTTGTATAATTTTTAGAGGCCTATCCGAGTGGGTCAAGGTTTGGGACAGAAACTAGTTCTAAGGGACTTAACCATGCATTGCTAGACTTGTTGCTAGGATATCGGTTTGATTGTGTATTTGATGGTTTTTATATGATTGCAGGATCTGGTCAGGATCGTGGGAAAGCCAAGGAGCTGTGAAGACTCAAGCCAAGGATGGATGTGTGATGTGTGTTTAGATAGTATGGAACTTATGATAGCCTATTGTGCAAACTGATTGATATTACTACATTGTATGGATCACATGGTTTATATTAATAAAATGAATGTTTATCTTAGCTTCCGCATTGCTTATGATTGTATATGAACCTCAGATCACTTGAAAATGACTTAGAATTATTTGGACATAAACCGGCCAATTGCACTTAGATGTTTAGGTTAAGGCCGCGGATCAGTTGGGTCTTGAGATCCAGGTTCGGGTCTTACAAGTTGGTATCAGAGCATGCTTGATTCTAGGACTTGGGGGTTATGGTTTGATCATCACACATCCGGCTGGGGTCTCACAGTATAGGGCTTGATTTATTTTTGTCTTAGGAACTGTTTTGATGGATCATTGGTTAAGTGTTACTAACATTGATCTTGTGTGTTGTTTTTGATGTTCCTAAGGGTGGTAAGAGTCGGAGCAAGTCCAAGAGGGCTAAGGATGGAGCTGGAGCATCTGGCCAAGGTGGCGCGGATGGAGCCAATCCAAGTGTGGTGCTGCCCAATCCAAGCATTGGCGTGGACAGTACAACTGGATTGCCTCTGGCTCGGATCAATCCGACTGAGGTTCAAGGAGGTCTAGTGGAACAGCAGCAAAAGGCGGCTGAGGAAACTAGGCAGCAGCTGGAGCAAGCTGAACTAGCTAGACAGCTGCAAGAGCAAGCTGAGGAAGCTGCAAGGCAGCTGCAAGATGACATGGAGGCTGAGGGAGAGTCCTCACATGCTGGTGATCAGGGCGGCCGAGGCATTGGTGCAGCCAATGGTGGAGCCAACCAAGGAAACCAGCTGGTGGAACCTACCATGAAGGAGGTGCTTGATGCAATCAGGCTCATGGGTAGTCAGATGCTGGCTATGACCCAAGTGATCACTCCATTGGTGAATTCATCAGTGGGGCAAGCTCCACAAGTTCAGGTGGTGGTACCAGGAGCTGCTGGACAAGTTGCACCAGTTGATGAGGTGATTGAACTTGATCCGCCAGCTAGAAGATCTGGTAAGGTGGATTACCTGAAGGTGCTGGAGCACATATCTCGCCTAGGGACAAAGCATTTTGCTGGAAGTGCTGACCCTATGGAGGCGGATGAATGGAGGGACAGGCTGGCCCGGAACTTCAAGTCTACAAGGTGCCCTGAGGAGTACCAGAGAGACATAGCAGTGCACTTCCTGGAGGGAGATGCACACAACTGGTGGCTGTCTGTGGACAAGCGCACCAATGGTTCTATTGAGAAGTTCTCTGACTTTGAGGTTGAGTTCAACCACAAGTACTTCCCAGCTGAAGCATGGGATCGTTTGGAGGCCAAGTTCTTGGACTTGACCCAAGGGCGTAGGTCAGTCAGGGAGTATGAAGAGGAGTTCAACCGGCTCAGGAAGTATGTGGGTAAGGAGTTGGAGGATGAGAAGGTTCAGGTCCGCAGGTTCATAAGAGGCCTTAGGGTCGAACTCCGGACCTACTGCTCAGTCCGTACCTTCCGTACTGTCTCTGAGTTGGTGGAACGCATGGCAATGCTGGAGACTAACCTTGCTGAGGAGGCCAGGCTCAAGACTAGGAGTCAGGCAAGTGGTACTGGTCATGCTGGTGACCGGAAGAGGAAGAGAGATTCAGGTGATGAGGGTAAGACCTCAGGTGGAAGGCCGGAGTGCCAAAAGTGTGGAAGGCGCCATGGTGGTGAGTGCTGGAGAGCTATGGGAGCTTGCACAAGGTGTGGCAAGATGGACCACTCAGTCCGGGACTGTCCTGGACCGGATCAGAGTCGTGGTCAAGCGGCTGGTGGTGACTCTAGGACTTGTTTCCAGTGTGGGAAGGCCGGACACTTCCGAAAGGACTGTCCTAAGCTTCAGGCTGGATCAGGCAGGATGAAGTCTGAGGTTAGCAAGCCGGAACCAAGCCGTGGCCAGACATCTGCACCAAGGGTCTATGAGTTGTCTAAGGACACTGATGAGGCCAAGCCTTTCATGGCGATCACTGGTAATGATCTGATCTTATTCTTTTTAAATTTTTAGAAATGCATGGTATGGAACCTAGAATGGATTAGATGCTTAGATTGGGTTTCCTGTAGGGACCCTAAGTATTGGTGGTGTGGAAACACATGTACTTTTCGACACTGGAGCTACACATAGTTTTGTGAGTCCATGTTTGGTCGGAAAGGGTTTGTTCCAGATTGGGACAGGGGATGATCCTGGCCTAGTGAGTGCGGCTGGAGGCCAATTGATGCCCTCATTAGGACGAGTGAAGGATATCCCAGTGGTGATCCAGGACAGGGTAATGCCTGTGGATCTTGTTGTGGTCCAACTCAAGAATCATGAGGTGATCTTGGGTATGGACTGGCTTGGAAAGAATCGGGCCACCTTAGACTGTCACCGGGGGAGGGTGCTGTTTGAGAGTGGGTGTGGACCCCCGATCAGGTTCCAAGGTATTCGTCCAACCTCTGGATGCTTAGTGGTATCAGCAGTCCAAGCGGAAAGGATGCTTGAGCGGGGTTGTGAGGCTTATATTGCCACAATCACCACTAAGGAGGTTGTTGGGGGTGGTAACCCGGACGGGATTCCGCTGGTCAGTGAGTTTGAGGATGTGTTTAGGTCTCCACAGGGCATTCCCCCTGATAGGTCAGACCCATTCATAATAGAACTGGAACCAGGGACGGCCCCAATGTCAAAAAGTCCCTACCGCATGGCTCCTGCTGAGATGGCCGAGCTAAAGAAACAACTAGAGGAGTTGTTGGATAAGGGTTTCATACGCCCTAGTGTGTCGCCTTGGGGAGCACCAGTCCTCTTTGTGAAGAAGAAGGATGGTAGCTTTAGGCTGTGTATTGACTATCGAGGGCTGAATAGGGTTACTATCAAGAATAAGTACCCATTGCCTCGGATAGATGAGCTGTTGGATCAGCTTAAGGGAGCAAAGTGGTTCTCTAAGATTGACTTGGCTTCAGGGTATCATCAGATCCCAATTGAACCAAGTGATATAAAGAAGACTGCATTCAGAACCAGGTATGGCCACTATGAGTTTGTGGTTATGCCATTTGGTCTGACCAATGCACCAGCAGCATTCATGAAGATGATGAATGGTACCTTCCGAGACTTCTTGGATGAATTTGTAATCATCTTTATAGATGACATACTTGTATACTCCAAGAGCAAGGAGGATCATGAAAGGCATCTCCGGGCTGTGCTGGGAGGTTGAGAGAGCAGCAGCTCTTTGCTAAGTTAAGCAAGTGTAGCTTCTGGCAGAAGAGCATTGGCTTCCTTGGACACATTGTGTCAAGTGAAGGTGTGTCTGTTGATCCGGAGAAGGTAGTGGCCATAAAGGCATGGCCTCAGCCTAAGAATGCCACAGAAGTCAGGAGCTTCTTAGGGCTGGCCGGCTACTACAGGAAGTTTGTGAAGGGCTTTGCTAGCTTGGCACAGCCTATGACTCAGTTGACAGGAAAGGATGTTAAGTTTGTATGGTCAGAGGAGTGTGAGAGAAGTTTCTCTGCGCTTAAGGACATGCTTACTAGTGCACCAGTCCTTGTCCTGCCTGAGGAGGACCAACCATATGTGGTGTACACAGACGCCTCCATTACTGGATTAGGATGTGTACTGACCCAACATGGGAAGGTCATTGCATACGCCTCAAGGCAATTGAGGAAGCATGAGGGTAATTACCCCACACATGATCTGGAGATGGCAGCTGTGGTGTTTGCCCTGAAGATTTGGAGATCATATCTTTATGGTGCCAAGGTTCAGATACTTACAGACCACAAGAGTCTGAAGTATATCTTCACTCAGCCTGAGTTGAACTTAAGGCAAAGGAGGTGGATGGAGTTTGTGGCAGATTATGATCTGGACATAACTTACTATCCAGGGAAGGCCAACTTAGTGGCTGATGCTTTGAGCCGGAGAAGGGCTGAGGTTTCAGCTGAAAAGGAGGCTGATATATTGGAAGGGATGGTCCGGTCACTCAACCTTAACACACTGGCTAGTGCTGATGAGCCATTGGGGTTAGAGGCAGTGGATCAGGCCGATCTCCTTACCAGGATTTGTGCAGCTCAGAAGCTGGATGAGAACCTTCAAAAGGTTGCTCTCAATGACAAGACTGAGTACCAAACCACAAGCAATGGTACCATCTTGGTTAATGGGAGGATAAGTGTTCCTAACAATAGGAACTCAAGGAAGAGATTATGAGGCAAGCTCATAGATCTAAGTTCTCAGTACATCCTGGACTGAACAAGATGTACAGAGATTTGAAGAGGTATTACCATTGGGTGCGCATGAAGACTGATGTGGCCGAGTGGGTGGCAAAGTGTCCCATTTGCCAATTGGTCAAGGCGGAGCACCAAGTGCCCAGTGGACTACTCCAAAGCTTACCCATTCCAGAATGGAAGTGGGATCACATTACCATGGATTTTGTGACTGGTTTCCCTACGACCAGAAACAAGAAGGATGCTGTTTGGGTGGTGGTCGATAGGCTAACCAAGTCGGCTCACTTCTTGGCAATCAAGAAGGGGGATGGTGTGGATGAGATTGTGCAGATTTACATCAATGAAATAGTGAGATTTCATGGTGTACCTGCAAGCATTGTGTCGGATAGAGATCCGAGGTTCACATCCTACTTTTGGCAAGCTTTCCAAAAGGCCTTAGGCACAAGAGTGCACATGAGCACAGCTTATCATCCTCAGACTGATGGTCAGTCAGAGAGGACAATCCAGACGTTGGAGGACATGCTAAGGGCCTGTGTTTTGGACTGGGGAGAGACCTGGGAGAAGCACTTGCCTTTGGTAGAGTTTGCTTACAACAATAGCTTCCATACAAGCATTGGTATGTCACCATATGAGGCTTTGTATGGGCGGCCATGCAGGACACCATTATGCTGGACCCAAGTGGGGGAGCGCAGCATGATTGGTCCTGAGATTGTGGAGGAGACCACAGAGAAGATCAAGTTTGTCAAAGAGAAGATGAAGGAAGCTCAGGATAGACAAAAGAGCTATGCGGACAAGAGGAGGAAGCATCTTGAGTTTGAGGTTGGTGACCTAGTGTACCTCAAGATGATTACCTTCAGAGGCAGGACCAGGGTTTCTGGAAGAAGGAAACTGGATCCTAGGTACTTGGGTCCATTCAGGATCACAGAGAGAGTGGGCGCAGTGGCATACAAGTTGGATTTGCCATCAGCAATGGATGCATACCACAATGTGTTCCATGTGTCCCAGCTAAGGAAATGCCTATCCGAGCAGGATGTGGTGTTGCCTGAGATTCCCAAAGATCTTGGTAAGAACCTAACCTTAGAGACAAGGCCGGTTCGAATCATAGATAGGGCAGAGAAGGCAACAAGGAAGAAGACAGTACCTATGATCAAGGTAGTGTGGGAGAGTAATGGCAAGGACATTATCACTTGGGAAACCGAGGCAAGAATGAAGGCTGAGTATCCTGAGTGGTATGATCAGTATGTTAGTGAAGATGCACTTGGTCTGGATTCGAGGACGAATCCCTATCAAGTGGGGGAGACTTGTCATGTCCCCGATCCTAGATAGGATCGGCCGGATGGACCATGGTGCGAGGTGATGCACCAAATCAGGTCTAATGACCTAAGACAAGGCGTATCATGGTCCGGGAAGTGGGTTAAGGGTATCAGAAGGCTGAAACTTAACCAAGGCAAGGAAGGTTCAAGCTTAAGGAAGCTGGACAAGGGTTTAGACAGCTGGCCGAAGTGTGAAACAAGCTCGGGCAGCTAGGATGAAGTGTGAGGGAGCTCACAGTAGCTCACAAGAGTTCTGGTCAGCTCCAGTAGCTGGAGTGTTAGCTCACTCAGCTGGTGACACTGGTGGTCAGCTCATCTCAGCTTGGAGGAGTGTTATGAGTTGACATGGTGTGACCGGACCATGAGCGGTTATGGTCCGGTGAGATGGTGGTGCGGTCCGGATGGGACCAGATGGGTTTGGTGATGAAGTCAGGTGCTTGGCAAAGTGCCAAGGGTTAAAGATCGATGCCAGGGAGCAGTTGAGAGGCAGTTGAGAGGCGGTTGGACCAAACGGATGCGTTGGATCCATTTGCGCCCATTCGGCCAATCACTCCCACCCGTTCGCCCAAAGGCAGTTATCCACGCCTTTGTCTATAAATATAGACCTTGGGCATCGATATTTGGCATCAGACAAAGAGGGGAAACTCTGCCAAAATTGCCAGAGAATCCAAGAGAGAAAGAGACCGGCGGTTTTACTTATTGGCCGTGTGAGTGTGGTGGTGAATTGTTCTTGACCGGCGACCAAGGAAGTGTTGTGGGAAGGAACCGTGTGAAGATGGATACAAGAGGAACCGAGAAGGCTAGTGGGAAGGATCAGAACCCATCGTCGGCCACTCCTAAGGTTAGTGATGCTAACCATTTACCATCGCCATGATCCGTGGGTCCGGATGGATGGTCCGCATGGACCAAGTGATGTTGGTTGCATCCGTTCTCCCTTTTCTCTCATCCTATCTCTTTTATTTTATATCTTGATGTTGTCCGTGGGTTTAAAACTCATGGTCGGACCCTCAAGGCATGGATTGGTCAGTGTAATCTCTCCATGGCCTTGGTTGGGCATGTAAGGCTGGATCCCTGACTTCCGGTTGAGGTTTGGGGATTCCGACTTCATATATCTCTTAATTGGGATTTATCATGAATTATCATGATGAAAGGATAATTTTATATCACTGATTTAGAGGTGGTAAGTTATGGCCATGGGGGCGGGTCTAGGGTGAGATCGGTATGATCCGGACCTGTTCTGTGTGATCTGACTTGACCATTCTCTTAGTTGTGAATTATCATGATTTATCATGATGTTTGTATAATTTTTAGAGGCCTATCCGAGTGGGTCAAGGTTTGGGACAGAAACTAGTTCTAAGGGACTTAACCATGCATTGCTAGACTTGTTGCTAGGATATCGGTTTGATTGTGTATTTGATGGGTTTTATATGATTGCAGGATCTGGTCAGGATCGTGGGAAAGCCAAGGAGCTGTGAAGACTCAAGACAAGGATGGATGTGTGATGTGTGTTTAGATAGTATGAAACTTATGATAGCCTATTGTGCAAACTGATTGATATTACTACATTGTATGGATCACATGGTTTATATTAATAAAATGAATGTTTATCTTAGCTTCCGCATTGCTTATCAATTGTATATGAACCTCAGATCACTTGAAAATGACTTAGAATTATTTGGACATAAACCGGCCAATTGCACTTAGAAGTTTAGGTTAAGGCCGCGGATCAGTTGGGTCTTGGGATCCAGGTTCGGGTCTTACACACTTGGGCGTATAAACCCCTTATCCAACAACTCTTCAAGTTGTTTCTTTAACTCAGCCATCTCAGCTGGTGCCATACGGTACGGACTTTTGGACATTGGGACCGTTCCCGGTTCTAGTTCGATCATGAACGGGTCAGCCCTGTCAGGAGGCACACCCTGCAGCGCCCGAAACACATCACTGAACTCTTGAACCAACCGAATCCCGTCCGGGCTACCACCCCCTACAACCTCCTTAGTGCTAATGGTCGCCAACCAGGCCTCACAACCACTCCTCAGCATACTTTCCACTTGGACCACTGAGACCACTAAGCCACCCGAGGTTGGTCGGATTCCTTGGAATCTGATCGGGGGTCCACACCCACTCTCAAACTGCACCCTTCCTCAGTGACAATCTAAGGTGGCCCGATTCTTTCCAAGCCAATCCATCCCTAAGATCACTTCATGATTCTTAAGGCTAACCACTACAAGATCCACAGGCAATGCCCTCCCTTCTATCATAACTGGGATATCCCTTACTAGGCCTTGTGATTGCATCCTTTGGCCTCCGGCCGCAACCACAACCCCAGGATCATCCCCTGAACCAATACAAAACAATCCTTTCCCAATCATCTCTGGACTCATAAAACTATGTGAAGCTCCAGTATCAAATAGGACATGTGTTTCCACACCACCAATACATAAGGTCCCTACAAAGACCCCATCTAAGTTCCTAACCATTCTAGGTTCCGTACCATGCATAGTTCTAAATTAGAATTTACCAGTGATTGCTTTGAATGGCCCTGTCTCATCCACATCTTTGGACAGCTCATAAACCCTTGGAGTTGAGGTCTGACCCCGGTTCTGATCCGGCCTGCTACCCCCACTCCTGTTCTTGTTCTGTCCATCAGCTTGTCTTGGACAGTCCTTCTTGAGATGACCCTTAAGACCACATGTATGGCAAGTCCGGTCACCTCCCACGTTTGGGCACTCTCGAGCAAAGTGTCCCATCTTACCACAACGAGTGCAAGCACCCATGGCTCTCCAGCACTCGCCATAGTGGTTCCTACCACACTTAGAGTACACATGCTTACCACTTGAGGTTTTACCCTCCTCAGCCTGGTCCCTCTTTCTCTTCCGGTCACCACTTTGCCCAGGAGCCACCACCACACTCTTCACCTTGTGCTTAGCCTCTTCTGCAAGGTTAGTCTCCATCATAGCCATCCTCTCAACCAGTTCAATCACATTGAAGAAGGTCCGGACCACTACAACAAATATGTGTATTATTAGCATCCGAAAAACGCTATCATATCGTTTTCATAGCGTTTCGAAGAACGCCGTGACAGCCGCAGCTATAATAGACCCCCCTCCTAGCGTAGCGTTTTTCGCGTGCTGTAACAATTTAGAGATATTATAGCATTTTTGCTTTGTTATATTAAACTTATTTATAGCGACTGGTTTTAGCTATTTTAAATATTTATGTGGCAGTTTCTGTGTGCTATAAAATATTTTCTTATGACAATTATTTTTTGTCATGGATTACGTTTTTGTAACTCAGTATTTTTGATCCTGTAATAGCAATGTACGTAAGCCATTGGAAAGATTAATACAGCATTTTTCTCGTGCTGGGAAGTTTATATTCATAGCTAACACTGAATATACGATTTTTTCTATATTGACACATTTGTTGGTTTGATTTACTGAATTTTGTTTATTTTTTGGGTTATTGAAATGCAAAATATTGGAAAAAGGAGAAATGAAAATAAGATTTTTTAGTAATTGTAACGAAAATAGAAATATGGGAAAAGCATTATGATGCTGACAATTGATTAATCATATAGCAAAGAAACACATACATAAACAACATACATAAACAACAATTAGTAATGACGGCCAGACTTGTTTCGTGAGGACTGTCCTTGTGCTTGTCGTATGTGTCTCATAAGAGACGAGTTTCTGAACATTGGGTCGATGTCTTCTTCAGGTTCCTCAATGCGTGTCAAGTAGCCAAGAGAGCGTCTGTACTCTGCTCTGGTTATCTCCTCCACATCATTCCCGCCCCTGAACTCTGCTCTGGTTATCTCCTCCACATCATTCCCACCCGAGGACTGTCCTCGTTGTTGTTCTGTGTTGAGTGCTTCTTGTTGTGGTTTTTGTTTTTGGAGTAGTTGTGGTCTCACTCCAGATGCCGGCAGAGCACATACGATGATCTTCCTTCCTTCCATTAGATTTCTAGACTGTAAAGTTAACACAAGTTAGAACTGTAATTGATATTTGATTATGAATATCTTAACTTAAAATGAAAACTTAACAGTAGTTAGATAGATCTATACGGTTACAATACACATAATTTGAAGAAGAAATAATAAATCGAAGATGATATTTGAAGAAGAATAAATGGAAATCGAATATCTCTGACCTTTGAAGAAGTTCCAAACCCAGATCTCTAAGGCTTCGAATCTTTAAGGATCTGTTAAGAGTTGTTACCTTTTTAATTAGAGAAATGTATAATAATCATAAGGATGAGTTAAATCTAGGGTTTAGGCGTTAGAGGGCGCAGACCTATTGATATGGATGAGTTCGATGGAAACCCAGAGAGTGAAATCGAGGTTGCTTAAGAGAGATTCATGGTTGTTTGAGATGGAATGGTGATGTGTAGACAGTGATTAGTGGTGGGTCGAAGTGGGCTCGTGGTGGCACAGAGAGAATTGCGGTTGTTTGAGATAACTCTGTAACCTAGGTTGCGGTGGAGAAGGAAGGAGATAAAAGACAAAAACAATTGTGAACCGTTAGATTAACATTTACGAACGGACATGATTAGAATCCTTGCCTTAAAATAATCAACCAATAGGAAGAGAGGACGAGGATAGATGGATGGTGGATTATGGGCCTTTGATCTTATATCAAATCGATGGCTACTAAAAAAAGAAGAGAAATTATGTTTCTGGGTATTTAAAATTATTTTTAAAATATGTAAAAAAATTGTAAAAATTTATAATCATGATTTTAAAATATAAATCTAATTTTAGCATCAATTTGTCAAAATATAAACCACAAAACACTTTAACTACACCAATATACCCTAATCCTCAAACTCAACACTACATATGCTAACACTTTCACAACAAAGATAATGTGGAAAGGGGAACTACATCATATGTTTTGTGATTAACATATCATTTTGTCTTAGTGTGTGTTATAGCATCTTGAAAAAGACCTGAAAACTATAAGTGGAATAAACCTTAAAAGAAATCTCTAAACCTAATCACAAAAAAAACATGAGAATCCTAACCCCTATCATTACCCTAAATTGAAAATAGTGATTTTCTAGCTGAACCAACAAATGGACATTTAGTTTATTGGGCTTTTGTAAAATTGAAATGATAAAATGGATCAAACACAATAACATAAAGTCTTAATTTAGTAAAATCATCCAAACCATACATAGATTAAATTTTTCAACCGAGTACATGAAAAAGAGAAACACACGAGTCATTGAAATACAAAGCCATGTTCTGAAACAGCAAAGAACAAGAACTTAACTAAACAGGAAACACCAAGTCACCATGCTCCTTTTGGTCTTTTGTCAAACCTGTAAATAAAGACATATAACCTTAGTTTTTTACATTTTCATACGGATGCAAGAGAACATGTGAGAAAGAACGCAAAATAAACACAACTCTCACCGTTATAATTTTATCCTCTGGCCAAGCAAGACAGCTGCCTAGTGCATCTTCCATATACTCGATCTCCGACGAAGTCCTCCACACAGCTGCATCTTTCACCTTGACAACATCCACAAAGACTCTACAAGCACCAAGCCCCAATGCCTGAAAGTGGACAAGATGCTCAGGATTACTCGAAGACCATCGTCCTTCAGCG
Organism: Raphanus sativus; assembly: GCF_000801105.2. NCBI lineage: Eukaryota > Viridiplantae > Streptophyta > Magnoliopsida > Brassicales > Brassicaceae > Raphanus > Raphanus sativus. The sequence goes on from NW_026615781.1 coordinate 26,471, forward strand.
ACGACGACATTGTTTCCAGATATATCCAGCAGCTGGATTTTTTGATTTGGCTTGAATTTGTTACGCTGGAATCACACAAAGCAAAATCGAAGCCAAAATTCAAGCATCATCCCAGAACAAATCAACTAATTGAAGAAAAGAAAGTACCTCAGATCTGCGTAGAGGAGATGCTGGAGTAAATGGTTTCTTAGGAGCTGGTGGTGTTAATGGAGACTTCTGATTCTTAGAAGATGAACTCACTGCTTTAGAATCTGATTGTTGACGACGAGGAGAATCTGTCATATCCGATTCAAACACAACGCAATTTGCAGGCCATGCTACATAACAGTTCATAAAATCCTCCATAGTTGTCTTTCCTACAGTAGGCCTCCATATGTATGCCGTTGGGTTTAGGACCTCATCAACATAAACTTTTACTGCATTAGGACCAAGAGGGAGTCCATTGACCAATGATTTTGGTTCTTTTGTCTGCCATCGGCCTACAGCAACCACTTCCTCCTTCTTTATATAGTCCATGAGTTTGCATTTGTTAACTGAACCTGTGAAGGGGCTCTGCCAAAGACAACAAAGACGGGATAAAAAGGACTCAGAATCATACTCATGTATAGAGAGAAAACATAATCAGCTACAGAGGGAGAAGAAACTTAACGTTAGGAGCATTGTCCTCTGGAATGAGACCTGCTGTTGCAACAATACAGTGATCAGAATGCCATGCAATCATTTCGCCAACTGCATCCTCCAAAGTAAACATATTCTGTGCAGGGCGCCATAAAAAGGTGTCTGCTTTTATTGCAGTTTCAACTAAAACCTTCACCGCGTGAGGCCCTAAAGGAATCCCATTAACTAACTCATCAGCTTCAGCTGAAACCACCCTTCCCTCAGCAACTTTCACATCGACAGAAGCCCAGTCAACCAGATAACACTTGGGAAGTGATCTGGTATTATTTACACTCTACATGAAGAACAAGCAATGTCAAACCAATTCATATATACAATTCCATAGATAGAGTAAGGCAGATGAACTCAATTCATACCTGGTTTTCACTGACATCAGTTGCAGGTCCCTGATTATTCATTCTGCGAAGGGCCTTCTGTAAATCATTAACCTGTTCCTGCATGTACACCTGTTTTTGTTCCATTGCAGCGATATAGCTGTCCTTAACCTGTAAACAATTCAATTTGGTCATGCTAATGCCTCTGCCCATCGCCCGCAACCGCCCAGGTTGATCAGGTCCCAATATCTGAGATAGCATATCATGCTTTGGATTCGTTGTCGTTGAATCGGCATGACCCTCAAGTTCGATCTCTGATGCCTTTTTCTGGAAAGACATTAAAATTTCAATAACCACAAAGCAGCAACCAGCCAATCCAACTTCTTAGAAGCAATATGAAAGATTAAAACTTACAATCTTTTCAGCTGCATTAACATTGACAGGAGTACCATCCTTCTTTGTTCGTGATTTCACCCAAACTCGTAGCCTCGACACTTTTGATGGATCTTCGCTAGACTTGACCAAATCTTCTCTCAGCCTGACCATGCCTTTACGGCCGCAGGTGTGAGGAATCTGCTTCTGTCTTCTTTCTTTGTAAGAGTCGCTGACAACCTTAAAGGCTTGACTGGTCTTATCTCTGACAAATTTACGCCATTCAGCTGTAGTTACATTGTTTGGTTGCAGGCTCATCCTAGCTTTAATAGTTGGAGCTTTCCTAACAGATGTTACCAGACGTGATTTGGATGCTCTCCACAAACATCCCATCTGTTTAAACACAGCAACCTTTTTGAAGTCTTCGTCCAAATCAAACCTCATCTGCAGTCAGCAATGAGACATATTAAAATACAAGTTAAATGGATTGGAAGTAAAAGTAAAAAAAAATATGTTTACCTCAATAGATTTCCAAAGAACAGTCTTGATTTCTTCACTGACTTGTCTCCAGTTATCAATGATCACCGGCACATGTTCACGTACTAAGGGACCCAAGTAAGAGGATAACAATACTGAACCTGGACCACAGGGATCCCCCATATCTGTGAAGTCGACATGTTGCCGTTCATTTGGATCCTTGGCAATGTGTTTCATCTTTGTAGGTCCTCGACGTCTTTTACGTTGTGATGTACTAGCTGTGTCAGTCTGAGTCTGCACTCCATCAGCTCCAGCAACAGCTTCCTCTTCTTCCTCCATTTCGTTCTGATTCTCCTCCCCCAAGTCTTGTGCTTCTTCCTCCATTTCATTCTGAATCTCCTCTCCCAACTCCTGTGCTTCTTCCTCCATTTCATTCTGATTCTCCTCTCCCAACTCCTGTGCTTCTTCCTCCATTTCATTCTGATTCTCCTCCCCCAACTCCTGTGCTTCTTCCACCATTTCATCTGAGACTGCTCTGGTTGTTATATGTTCGATGAATTGCTCTTCATCTGCAACCTCCATTTCTACATCTGTCTGCTTCTTCGCACGCTTGGGCACACGCTTGGGCACACGCTTGTTCCTCTGGTTTCCCATCTTAGTTCACTCCTGCTGAAATAGAAAAGAGTTGGTAAGTATCAAAGAAAATCAGATGTAAGAAACAAACAACAAACAAGAATTAGATACTTCCAAAACACAAACAAACAACACGCAAAACACACTCAAAGCAACTGATCAGAAATAGATAATTCCATAACACAATTCACATACACAGATTCCTGCCCATTATCTTATATCCCACCTTCTCCAATAAACAAAAAAAATCAGATTATGGGCAGGAATCTGGAATCACAACTTCTCCAATATAAACAAAAAATCAAGTTATGGCCATCATCCAAAAAATCACAACTTATGGCCATCATCCAAAAAATCACAACTTCTCCTTTTCAAACATATATTCCTTCACAGTCAGCTCTGGCATTTCTAGATTCATCAACTAAATCATCAACATCCATGGCCACTACTGCTGGCATTGGACCAACATCCAAATGTCCATCCTCAGCATCTTCCTCACGGTATCTTCTTGTAGGCCCTCTCATAGCTACATACCAACTTGATGACTCATCTACTCTTGAGTAAAAGACTTGCTTTGCTTGTGAGGCGAGGATGTATGGATCTCTAGCATAAGCCATTTGACTTTGGTTGAGGTTCACTAGTGTGAAGCCATCTTCTACCTTGACTCCGTTACCTATATTTGCCCACTGACAGCGAAATACAGGAATGTAAAATGTATTGTAATCGATCAGCAGAATCTCCAACACTCTGCCATAGTATGTTACCAAGTCAACCATCTGCGAAGTATCTTTTGCACTTGATCTACACATAGCTGTTGCCTCATATAGAACACCACTGTTCTGGCTTTGTCTGTCAACTGAAATCGTGTGGAACCGCAGACCATTAACTATGTAACCAGTGTAAGACCTAGAGCTAACACGAGGTCCGTAGGCCAGCCATTTGAGTGTCTCGTCGTGATGGTCTGAGCTAATAGGTATCTATAAAAAGATATGTTGTGTCAATACATATGTATAGCCAAAGCCAGGAAACTAAATTGTTGATCATATTATGAGAACTACCTGCTCTTTTAACCAAGAAGCAAATTTCTGTGAATGCATTCTCCATAATATTGTTGCATCACGTCTACATTTTTCATTAGTGTCTTGTAGATGCTGTAGATGCATGCTTCAAAAGGATTCAAACAGAGTATTAGCAACTTAATAAACTAACAACCCGCAGTAACTACAAAACAAAAAGTAGCTTTGAAAGACTTACTCCACATAAGGTTCGACGATAGTCATATTCTGAATCACAGCAAGATGTACAATGCTCATATCCTTCTCAGAAAGAACACAACAAGTGCCAGCAGATATTGGACGACCTTCAAGAATAGAGCTACTCTCATACTCAGCGTTTCTATCAGGTTTCTCCTCATAACCTGTTGTTTTTTTCAAGAACTGACTGCAAAACCTAACACATTCCTCTGCGAGATACGCTTCAGCAATACAACCCTCTGGCCTTGCAAGGTTTCTGACAAAGTCTTTCAGCACCTTCATGAATCTCTCAAATGGGTACATCCAACGGAAATGAACTGGTCCACATAACCGAGCTTCCCTGCCTAGATGAACTACCAAATGCACCATTATATCAAAGAAACTTGGAGGAAAAAAACGCTCAAACATGCAGAGTGTTTCCACAATTTCCTCCTCCATTGCTGTAATTTTGTCTACATCAATTACCCGCTGACAGAGATGATGGAAGAAAGCACAGAGGCGTCGAATAGCTATCCTAACACCTTTAGGTAATAACCCTGTCCAAATTATAAATGGAGAAGCTGTTGCATCAGGACATCTAAATCTTGACTAATACAAAGTTTAAAGACTCAGTTGATACCTCTGATAGCAACCGGAAGAAGCTGTTGCATCAATACATGGTAATCATGTGATTTCAACCCTGATATCTTAGATTCTTCCAACTTCACACACCTTGATATATTTGAGCAATAACCATCCGGACCTCTGAAGTCTGATAACCGCTTGCAGAATACTTTTTTCTCTTTGCTGGACAGAGACCAAGGAGCTGGAGGAAGGTATGTTCTTTTTCCACGGGGTTGAGGATGTAAATCCTTCCTAATGCCAAGCAGTTCTAGATCTTTCCTCGCGTTAAGACCGTCTTTAGATTTTCCACAATGCAACAATGTTGCTATAAGGCTTGCAGCAACATTTCTTTCCACGTGCATAACGTCTAAGTTGTGTCTTACCGGTAGATCCTATACAAAACAAACAAAGATAATAGTGTCAAAGAAAGGTGGTGACTGCACAGGTCATAAAAACTGATATCTCTTCAGATTAGAAACATACCTCCCAATAAGGTAACTTGAAAAAGACTGACCGCTTCTTCCATCTAGATAGCTCTTCCTCATCAACTGCTTCTTCCTCTTCCTCTTCCTCTGAATCACTGGATTCATCATCCGTATTGGAGTCTGATCCAACCGTCTCATTAATCTTCCTCTTCCTTCCAGTTACTTTCACTTTTCCAAAATCATTCTTGTAGTTTCTGAGTATATGACTTATGTTATGACCACTCAGAATTCTACCTTTTTTCCCATGCTCTGCTTTCCCATCAAACCAAGCTTTCTTTCCTCGATAAGGATGTGTGGGAGGAAGACCTTTCCGGTGGGACATATAAACGTGCTTCCTGCAGTTAGTCAACCACATCGTGTCTGTGTTTTTCCCACACACTGGACAACCCATTTTCCCCTTTACTTTGCAGCCTGCGAGATTACCATATGCTGGAAAATCCTGAATGGTCCAGAGAAGCATTGCTCTTAATGTGAAAGTCGTGTGGCTGACTGCATCATACGTTACCTCTCCTTTCTCCCACAGGTGGTTAAGATCCTCTATAAGCGGTTCTAAGTACACATCAATGTTGTTACCAGGTTGGGTTGGACCAGGAATGAGCAACGACAACATGATGTTCTCCTCCTTCATACACTTTTCAGGTGACAGGTTGTAAATGACAAGCAAAACGGGCCAGCAACTGTAGTTCACATTCTTCATGCTGAAAGGATTGAACCCATCAGTGGACAGCCCAAGCCGAAGATTCCTTTCTTCAGCGGCAAATGAAGGATATCTGTCATTCATCTGATCCCAAGTTACAGAATCAACCGGATGTCTGCTTTTCCCATCAGTGCTTTTATTACTAAAATGCCACCTTAAGTCCTTTGACATGTCCTCTGACCTGAACATCCTCTTCAGACGTGGGATTATGGGAAAATACCTAAGAACTTTCTGTGGAATACCTTTCTTTACATCACCTGTGCGCAAGTTACTCTTCCATCTTGATGCATTGCATTTCGGACATTTGTCTAACTTCTCAAACTCCTTTCTGAATAGACAGCAGTCGTTCACACAGGCGTGTATCTTCTCATAACCCATATCAAAAGATCTCAAGAACCTCTTTACTTCGTACAAGGACGTGTGCAAGACATTATCCTTGGGTAGCATCTGTGGCAAAGTCTCAAGCAACAGATCAAAGCTTCTATCAGACCAACCATTCTGAGTCTTTATCCTAAAGAGTGAAACAATAGCAGAGAGCTTGCTGTGGTTACCACAACTTGGATACAGAGGTGTTTCTGCATCGGCTAGCTTAGCAAGAAACTCATCTTCTGCCTTATCTTCACCTTCAGCAACCTCACTTAAGTCACCATGCCTTAGAAACTCTTCATCAACATACGCTGCTGCTTGGTATAACCCTAAAATCTCATTGCTCTTCTCACTTGCACTGCTTCTGCTGTCAGTCCCTGATATTACTTCTCCATGGTGATACCAATCCTCCCTCATTTTGTAACTCAAATCCATTCCCCTAGTTACTAAATGATCCACAATAACACTGGCTGAGTGACGATCTACGTTGCGACAGTCAATACATGGGCAGATGATCAACTCAGACTCTCGCAAATCTGCAGCAACTGACCTCACAAATTCCCATGCACCTCTCTCATAATCAGGATCAGCTCTTCGGTTTAGAGACATGAAAGCATAATTTAAACACTCTTAATCACACACAAAATATAAGTTCCTATAATATATATTGTTTTTCCATACCTGTTTAGATGAACCCATGACTTTTCAACCATTTTATGTCCTAAGTTTCTAACCGATAAACCAACAAAATCAAGCAAAGCCATAAATTATAAGTCAAACATACACCAAACAGACACATTGTTATTCAAATAAGTACCAATAAACTATCAATTATTCAATCGCCAATCTATCAAATACTATAACTCAGTCATTCACTACCACCTACAAGAAACAACTTCTATTGGGTGAAAAAGAAAAACCTCAATAAGCTCCTTCCGATTTCAACTCCACTTCACTCCAAAACGGACAATCAAAAGCTCAAACCTGCAAAGCAAAAGAGAACAGACAAGAACCACAAATCAATTCGCGTTCGGTCCAAAACAATCAAACCATAAATCAATTCTCCTCACGATACAAAATACGAAACAGAACTGATTAGCTCTAACCTGACTTCTCTCCTCCTAATCTTCGGTTAAATCAAATTTTTAAAACCTGTAACAAATCAAACGATCGAATTCATCAAAGAGAAATCATATACATTTAAGTTATCGAAGGAATTAATCAGACAAAATGGAATCTGGGTTCACCGGGAAGCTGTCCGCCGGCGATGAAAGCACCGTACCGTACGGATTCTGGTCAAAGATCGGCGAGATTGAGCTTCCCCATTCTTTTTTTTCTTCGATAGTTTCTAAGTGAAGAGAAGGAGAGGCGGAAAAGGTTGAAACAAACCTTAGGTCTTTTGCATCGCGACACCACTTTACTCTTTTTAACTGAATTTTTAATTATTTTTTTACCGGGTTACTGATAAATATAGCTAGCGAGTAAATAACGCTACCAAAAATATGGGCATAACTTTTGGTAGCAGTTCGTGAATTCGTGCTACCGTGAACTGCTACCGATACCCGTATTTCTTGTAGTGTTAGCCTGTTCGGACATATGCCATTATCTTCATGATTCTTATGAAACCAGGATGAACCACGATCTAAGAAGCTTTATTTGGAACCACTAATCAGTGGAGAATAACCAGGAAGTTTAATAAATCTCATAACTGTTGTGAGCAAGAAGATATCCCACCATCTATCCAGATGATTCCAGATTAGCATGTTCGGACATGTGCCATTATCTTCATGATTCTTATCAAACCAGGATTGGGAACCACTAATCAGTGGAGAATAACCAGGAAGTTGAAAAAATCTCATAGGAGTTGTGAGTAAGAAGATATCCCACTTTCTATCCAGAAGATTCCAGATTAGCCTGTTCAGACATATGCCATTATCTTCATGATTCTTATCAAACCAGGATGAACCACGATCTAAGAAGCTTTATTTGGAACCACTAATCAGTGGAGAATAACCAGGAAGTTGAATAAATTTCATAGGAATTGTGAGTAAGAAGATATCCCACCTTCTATCCAGATGATTCCAGATTAGCCTGTTCGGACATATGCCATTATCTTCATGATTCTTTTCAAACCAGGATGAACCACGATATAAGAAGCTTTATTTGGAACCACTAATCAGTGGAGAATAACCAGGAAGTTGAATAAATCTCATAAGTGTTGTGAGCAAGAAGATATCCCACCTTCTATCCAGATGATTCCAGATTAGCCTGTTCAGACATATGCCATTATCTTCATGATTCTTATCAAACCAGGATGAACCACGATCTAAGAAGCTTTATTTGGAACCACTAATCAGTGGAGAATAACCAGTAAGTTGAATAAATCTCATAAGTGTTGTGAGCAAGAAGATATCCCACCTTCTATCCAGATGATTCCAGATTAGCCTGTTCGGACATATGCCATTATCTTCATGATTCTTATCAAACCAGGATGAACCACGATCTAAGAAGCTTTATTTGGAACCACTAATCAGTGGAGAATAACCAGGAAGTTGAATAAATCTCATAGGAGTTGTGAGTAAGAAGATATCCCACTTTCTATCCAGATGATTCCAGATTAGCCTGTTCGGACATATGGCAATATCTTCATGATTCTTATCAAACCAGGATGAACCACGATCTAAGAAGCTTTATTTGGAACCACTAATCAGTGGAGAATAACCAGGAAGTTGAATAAATCTCATAAGAGTTGTGAGTAAGAAGATATCCCACTTTCTATCCAGATGATTCCAGATTAGCCTGTTCGGACATATGCCATTATCTTCATGATTCTTATCAAACCAGGATGAACCACGATCTAAGAAGCTTTATTTGGAACCACTAATCAGTGGAGAATAACCAGGAAGTTGAATAAATCTCATAGGAGTTGTGAGTAAGAAGATATCCCACTTTCTATCCAGATGATTCCAGATTAGCCTGTTCGGACATATGGCAATATCTTCATGATTCTTATCAAACCAGGATGAACCACGATCTAAGAAGCTTTATTTGGAACCACTAATCAGTGGAGAATAACCAGGAAGTTGAATAAATCTCATAGGAGTTGTGAGTAAAAAGATATCCCACTTTCTATCCAGATGATTCCAGATTAGCCTGTTCGGACATATGGCAATATCTTCATGATTCTTATCAAACCAGGATGAACCACGATCTAAGAAGCTTTATTTGGAACCACTAATCAGTGGAGAATAACCAGGAAGTTGAATAAATCTCATAGGAGTTGTGAGTAAGAAGATATCCCACTTTCTATCCAGATGATTCCAGATTAGCCTGTTCGGACATATGGCAATATCTTCATGATTCTTATCAAACCAGGATGAACCACGATCTAAGAAGCTTTATTTGGAACCACTAATCAGTGGAGAATAACCAGGAAGTTGAATAAATCTCATAGGAGTTGTGAGTAAGAAGATATCCCACTTTCTATCCAGATGATTCCAGATTAGCCTGTTCGGACATATGGCAATATCTTCATGATTCTTATCAAACCAGGATGAACCACGATCTAAGAAGCTTTATTTGGAACCACTAATCAGTGGAGAATAACCAGGAAGTTGAATAAATCTCATAAGTGTTGTGAGCAAGAAGATATCCCACCTTCTATCCAGATGATTCCAGATTAGCCTGTTCGGACATATGCCATTATCTTCATGATTCTTATCAAACCAGGATGAACCACGATCTAAGAAGCTTTATTTGGAACCACTAATCAGTGGAGAATAACCAGGAAGTTGAATAAATCTCATAGGAGTTGTGAGCAAGAAGATATCCCACCTTCTATCCAGATGATTCCAGATTAGCCTGTTCGGACATATGGCATTATCTTCATGATTCTTATCAAACCAGGATTGACGCGAACCACTAATCAGTGGAGAATAACCAGGAAGTTGAATAAATCTCATAGGAGTTGTGAGTAAGAAGATATCCCACTTTCTATCCAGATGATTCCAGATTAGCCTGTTCGGACATATGCCAATATCTTCATGATTCTTATCAAACCAGGATGAACCACGATCTAAGAAGCTTTATTTGGAACCACTAATCAGTGGAGAATAACCAGGAAGTTGAAAAAATCTCATAGGAGTTGTGAGTAAGAAGATATCCCACTTTCTATCCAGATGATTCCAGATTAGCCTGTTCGGACATATGGCAATATCTTCATGATTCTTATCAAACCAGGATGAACCACGATCTAAGAAGCTTTATTTGGAACCACTAATCAGTGGAGAATAACCAGGAAGTTGAATAAATCTCATAAGTGTTGTGAGCAAGAAGATATCCCACCTTCTATCCAGATGATTCCAGATTAGCCTGTTCGGACATATGCCATATCTTCATGATTCTTATCAAACCAGGATGAACCACGATCTAAGAAGCTTTATTTGGAACCACTAATCAGTGGAGAATAACCAGGAAGTTGAATAAATCTCATAAGTTGTGAGTAAGAAGATATCCCACTTTCTATCCAGATGATTCCAGATTAGCCTGTTCGGACATATGCCATTATCTTCATGATTCTTATCAAACCAGGATGAACCACGATCTAAGAAGCTTTATTTGGAACCACTAATCAGTGGAGAATAACCAGGAAGTTGAATAAATCTCATAGTTGTGAGCAAGAAGATATCCCACCTTCTATCCAGATGATTCCAGATTAGCCTGTTCGGACATATGCCATTATCTTCATGATTTCTTATCAAACCAGGGATTTGGGAACCACTAATCAGTGGAGAATAACCAGGAAGTTGAATAAATCTCATAGGAGTTGTGAGTAAGAAGATATCCCACTTTCTATCCAGATGATTCCAGATTAGCCTGTTCGGACATATGGCAATATCTTCATGATTCTTATCAAACCAGGATGAACCACGATCTAAGAAGCTTTTATTTGGAACCACTAATCAGTGGAGAATAACCAGGAAGTTGAATAAATCTCATGAGTGTTGTGAGCAAGAAGATATCCCACTTTCTATCCAGATGATTCCAGATTAGCCTGTTCGGACATATGGCATATCTTCATGATTCTTATCAAACCAGGATGAACCACGATCTAAGAAGCTTTATTTGGAACCACTAATCAGTGGAGAATAACCAGGAAGTTGAATAAATCTCATAAGTGTTGTGAGTAAGAAGATATCCCACCTTCTATCCAGATGATTCCAGATTAGCCTGTTCGGACATATGCCATTATCTTCATGATTCTTATCAAACCAGGATGAACAACGATCTAAGAAGCTTTATTTGGAACCACTAATCAGTGGAGAATAACCAGGAAGTTGAATAAATCTCATAGGAGTTGTGAGTAAGAAGATATCCCACTTTCTATCCAGATGATTCCAGATTAGCCTGTTCGGACATATGGCAATATCTTCATGATTCTTATCAAACCAGGATGAACCACGATCTAAGAAGCTTTATTTGGAACCACTAATCAGTGGAGAATAACCAGGAAGTTGAATAAATCTCATAGGAGTTTGTGAGTAAGAAGATATCCCACTTTCTATCCAGATGATTCCAGATTAGCCTGTTCGGACATATGCCAATATCTTCATGATTCTTATCAAACCAGGATGAACCACGATCTAAGAAGCTTTATTTGGAACCACTAATCAGTGGAGAATAACCAGGAAGTTGAATAAATCTCATAGGAGTTGTGAGTAAGAAAGATATCCCACTTTCTATCCAGATGATTCCAGATTAGCCTGTTCGAACATATGGCAATATCTTCATGATTCTTATCAAACAGGATGAACCACGATCTAAGAAGCTTTATTTGGAACCACTAATCAGTGGAGAATAACCAGGAAGTTGAATAAATCTCATAGGAGTTGTGAGTAAGAAGATATCCCACTTTCTATCCAGATGATTCCAGATTAGCCTGTTCGGACATATGGCAAATCTTCATGATTCTTATCAAACCAGGATGAACCACGATCTAAGAAGCTTTATTTTGGAACCACTAATCAGTGGAGAATAACCAGGAAGTTGAATAAATCTCATAGGAGTTGTGAGTAAGAAGATATCCCACTTTCTATCCAGATGATTCCAGATTAGCCTGTTCGGACATATGGCAATATCTTCATGATTCTTATCAAACCAGGATGAACACGATCTAAGAAGCTTTATTTGGAACCACTAATCAGTGGAGAATAACCAGGAAGTTGAATAAATCTCATAAGTTGTGAGTAGAAGATATCCCACTTTCTATCCAGATGATTCCAGATTAGGCCTGTTCGGACATATGGCATTATCTTTCATGATTCTTATCAAACCAGGATGAACCACGATCTAAGAAGCTTTATTTGGAACCACTAATCAGTGGAATAAAACCAGGA
>NW_026615782.1:0-38727 GCF_000801105.2 Raphanus sativus
AAGTCACACGACCTCCTAAGGTCGCAACACATACATACAAACGGCCACACTTGGCCTATCACAAATTACTAATCAATGCATAACAGTCGGTCAGAGATATTCCGAACGAAGAGTCGGGCTGGTCGACTTCTTCACCCCCGTCGCCTGGCATTTGACCCTCGCCTACATCCGCCGTATCTTCGAGAACTTGGATAGGATTCCACAGTTTCTCGATTCTCCCTTCGATCGGAGGAACAAAGGATTCGGCGTTGGCACATATCTCATCGAGGCCATCCATCGTGGCAAGTTCGCCGGGAAAGAGAGAAGTCCTCGCGCTGCATCTTGTTAGAGTACCGACCGAACCACGGCACTCGCGAAAATCACCTACAAAGTCCTGAGCCTCTTTGTACGCTTCGAACTCGTAGAAAAAATTTCGGCCCTTCGGTTCAGCTCGGCGGCAGCTCTTCTCCGTCCGCTCCTTTCCGCACGAACGAGGGCTCGAGCCTGGACCTTGGTTTGCCGGTGATCTGCTCCTCCACCTCCAACCGATACCTTAGCAAATTCCCTTTCCGTTTCCTCCGCTTTGAAACGGGCCAGCCGGCAGTGCGGAAAACTCCCATCGATCGATGCATTCCAACTCTCACGGCCTGCAGAAAGGCCAAGGTCAAATAAAAAGAAAAGAGGAGTTACTCAAGTTTCAAAAAGAAACCTCGTTGACCAAGCGAGCACCCTCCGCGGTCACCTTGTCCCTCTCCATGTTGTCCAAGACTCGTCACGGGAAAAAGACGGAGGGAGTTCATCAAAGAAGTCACCCGGGGGAGGAGCATCCTGATTTCCCTGAGGTAAAGCCAGGATCGTATCTCGGCGGTGCGCCATCTCCCGACGAGGGTCTCAAAAGCGATCCCTTTGTCCTTACGAGCCTCCGCCTCTGCCTTAAGGGGCAAAAACGTAGGATCTATCATTGACACAGGGTCGCGTACCGCCTCGCGATCGGTGAAGCGCGACCGCCCCTCGAATCCGGTCGAGAGTGAAGGAGTTCCAGGAACAAGGCCTCGACCTAAAATATCCCTCTTGGTCAAGAGAGAGAGATCGGAAGGAACGTGCGCGAGACACCTGTTCTCTAAAAAAAAAAAAAAAAAAACACACACGTTCAGTACTCGCCTTTCGGATTCTTAAGAAAGGGGATGCGACAATCTTACCTCGTTGGTACAACCAGTCCCGTCGGGAATAGATGGAGAAAGCCTTCCTCGACAGACTCTCCATCTATCCTCACAAAAAGAAACGATCAACATGATCCTTGGCGTGCGAGGTAACTCCATTGATTACCGAAAATTGGTCCTCGCCTTCATGGAGTATACTCCGTTGATGCTCGTCGCCTTAGAGTTCCACAACCCTTCGAAATCAGCAGGGCTAAGGTCCATCCCTAACTCGGAACTCAGAATCGCAACGCCAAGCCAACTCTCCAAGCCGGCACGTTCAGCTGGCTGATTGCGATTCCCGAACGGTCGAGGGCCTGGACAATGATCCCAGGGATTGGAACCACAGTCGGCATTGCGTCAAGAACGCCTCGTAACAAGTGAAGTAACCTTCCGGAGGATGCTCCGAACTCTCATTCCCACGGGGAATGCGAAACACGACTCCCTTCGGACCTCATAAAACTCTCGAAGAATTCGAGATATTCGGGGATACTTCGCTCGGCGAGTCAATTTCCTTACGCATCCTCAGGGGTCGCCGGAATCGGGATCACAGGAAGGGGAGCATCAGAACAAAGACAGCGTCGCAGTACGCATTCCTGTTGATCTCTGAAACCTCGGGCTTCGGAACTTCATCCTTGGCATGAAAACTATCCGAAGACGAGTGAGATTGCCTCCTCGAGATTTGATCTTGAAGTCATTCTTTTCTTAAAAAGTAGAGAGAGAATTTGCAAGAGAGAGATTAACTTGAGATTCTTGGGTGAAGTAAGAATGGTAAAAGATTCACCAAGTCTTTATAGGCAAAGATTTTAACTATTCACCCGACCTTCGACACGATTTCGTCTCCATACTTTCCTAACGAACCATACCGCAAGCTAGGACCTACGAACTCTACGGCTCCTAGCTAGCTGGGGGCTAACTGTTGGGGTCAAAATCGGTCAAGACGAAATCAATGTCCGAAAGTCTCGGAAAAAACATTAGAGTAACCTCGAGAGACTATTGTTAATCGAAAACCTCGGGAAAATATTAAGTTCGAGATTGATCATCTCGAAATCAACTGCTAGAAACATTTTCTACACAAGGGAAAGCCTACGGAAAACTAAAAACGCAAAAACACGCACAAACCGAAGGAAACGAGCAGCCGACTCCGGACATGGCCGTGGCCGCCGGGCGGCTAGCCCCGTGCTGGCCGTGGCCCGCCGGCGGCTAGCGCCCGTGCTGGCCGTGGCCGCCGGGCGGTTAGCCCCATGCTGGCCATGGCCGCCGGCGGCTAGCGCCCGTGCTGGCCGTGGTCGCCGGGCGGCTAGCCCCGTGCTGGCCGTGGCCGCCGGCGGCTAGCGCCCGTGCTGGCCGTGGCCGCCGGGCGGCTAGCCCCGTGCTGGCCATGGCCGCCGGCGGCTAGCGCCCGTGCTGGCCGTGGCCGCCGGGCGGCTAGCCCCGTGCTGGCCGTGGCCTCCGGCGGCTAGCGCCCGTGCTGGCCGTGGTCGCCGGGCGGCTAGCCCCGCGCTGGCTCGGGTCGTCGGACGGCTAGTCTTCGTGCGTAAATTCTAGGCTTTCGGGTCGCCAGAAATCCGTGTTTTTGCGACTTTCCGAGATCCCGCAAACAAAACTCATTTTCCTGCTCCAAGATTCCAAAGAACCCGTAAGACGTCAACGGACAGGAAGACTTCGTATAAAACGGTGATGGTTATCTTAAAACACCATGTGCCTCAGCAATGGATCGAAGATCTTCCGAAAGACTCGACATCCAAGTAGGAGCATTCTATCAAGGAAAATCGTAGAAAACAGCGGAAGACCGGAAGACGGCCCGAAAGGGACCAAACCCGATAGAACAGCCCGTTTACGATTTTCTAAAGGGATAGATATGACGGTTTACAATTATCTCCGCATAACAAGATAAATGTTAAACTTCCGAAAAGATAAATGTTCAACTTTCCGAAAAAATAAATGTCCACTTTCCCGATAAACGCGAAAGCCGACGAAAATGGAAACAGTCCAGCCCGCGGCAGACTCAGCCCATCAGGGATAGACCGTCATATGGGAGTATATAAGCAAAGCTAGGAGCAGAGGAAGGGGGATCCGAAATCAGAAGAAAGAAACCACCCCAGAGCAACTTAGAACTTAGGCGCTTATTTCCTTTTTTAGCGAGCTGCGACTCAACTAGGTTAGATCTAGGTTTTGAGACTAGCGACGATCGACAGCTCTTGTGGCCGAGATCTCGACCTGTTGTCCAACGCTCTCCGCAGATTCGGAAATAAGATTCTTTCTTTTTTGCTCTCTTTATTTTACGCATTTATTCCCAAACTAGACTTGTATTAACTTTGTCGTGCGTGGCCCAGCAGATAGCCGGGATCCTCGGGGGAAACTAGGTCAACTTAGTTTTCCTACGTTTTAACTTAACTAAAATCGACAGTGCGTATTTCGGTTCCCACAAGGGATTACGGCTACTAAACTAGCATTTCTGCAATCTAGAGACGCAAAGATTGCTGATATGGCTAGTGAGATTTAAGAATTGAAGGGCATGGTCCGAGAGTTAGCTGGAAAGAAGGTACTCGTTTTCACTACATTTACTCAACTGGTCTGATTACAGTTAATAATTAATAATGGTTTTCTCTTCTCACAGAAAACTAATGGTGAGACTGAAACATCTGAGACAAGTGCTGGATTCAAAGAAGGAGTCAGAGTACAAATACTGGATTGGTTTGAGTCAGAAGATGTAGTTGTTGGTGAAGGAGAATTTTGCTCTGATGAACCGATGTACAAAATTGGTCGTGTGCCTATTGGTCCTAATGCAGTGGCTGTTATTGTTAAGTCTGCATTAATCTCTGAAGCTTTTCTCTGGAGGCCTACGACAGATGTATTATCTCTTGGGGACGCAGTGGGATGCAAAGTAGCTTGGCCAATAAATAAAGTGGTTTTGGACAGGAATCCAGTAGCGTCTCAAGATGTATTGATGGTAAAGTTTTTAATCTAGTACTTTTTCGACATAAGTATAGGTCTCTCATAGCAACACAAGGAAGGCGAAACTCGAAGATGCAAAATCTATGACTGGACTTCAGAAGAAGAAGAGGTTATTGCTGAAGGTTTCCTGTGCTCATCTAATTCCAAAGAGATGGTTAACAATATACCTCTGGGTCCAAATGCGGTGAGCATTGAAGTGGTGAAGGTGTTTAAAGATAATGCTCATTTGTGGAGGCCAACTGCGGAGATGTTTTTGATTGGTGATGCAATTAACGAGAAAATCGCATGGCCACTCCTCAAGTTTGAAATCATGGCTTCGATCACTACAGCTGCAACACCTGCAAAACCTGCAGCCACGAAAACAGCATCACCTACCAAACCAGCAAAGAAAAAAGCAATGGTATGTTATTGAAATGAATAACCTTGTATTTGTTTGTCTGTTGGTTGACGTTGGAACTTGTTGAGTTTTAGAGTCCAGGCAGCACTAGTACCACAAAAATTGCAAAGCAGAAGTGTATTCTCTTCGACTGCAGCAACACCGGACGTAAGGTAGGTGAAGGAAGAGTGGCTTCAACTGATCCGAAAGAGCTGTGTCACTTTGTGCCCCTGGGTCCAAATGCAAGCAAGGTGTGGGTTGAAGTGGCTAAGATTGGTGATGCAAAGGTGTGGAGGCCAAATTCAGAGATTGAATATATCTCTGATGCAATAGGTTCGGTTGTGGCATGGCCAAATGATAAACTGAAGTTGGTGTGAAAGTCGGAAACAATGTAGCTCTAGTTGTGTTTTTTTTTCTCGACGGCTCTAGTTGTATTTCTAGTTTGAACTTATGTGAAGTTATGTGTAATATTTATGTGTGATATTATGTGTAAGTTCACAAACAAAAAACAAATATTATGTGTAATATTAAGATATAATCTTGTGTACTATCGTTCAAATCTTTAAACTCCAAACAAATCCCTAAACCACAAACAAATCTCCAAACCCTGTGTCCAAATCCCTAAACCCTAAAAAAATCCCTAAACCCCAAACAAATCTCCAAACCTTAATTCCAAATCCGTAAATCCCAAAGAAATACCTAAACCCCAAACAAATCTCCAAACCCTAATTCCAAATCCCTAAACCCCAAACAAATCACTAAATTGTTTTAGATGATAGATTTTAAAATTATAAGAAATCATATTGTAATCTTAATTTTATAAAAGACATTTGTTAAAAAAATTATAAAACTCATTTGTCCAAAATTCCAAACCCTATAGTCTTTGTACATACAACTATGTCTTAGTGTTTATGAATACATGAGTTATATTGATGAGTTTTATAAAAACTCATATAAAAATTTTATATATATACGAAATTATTTTTTAAAAATTGGAATACTAGTAATAAAAATTTTAAAATTTAATTTACTTTTTTTTTGCTTATAAATCTATTTTATGTTAATTTTCTGATTTCAAACAAAATTAATACTCAGAGCCAATGGGGAGTAACCTCCAGGATTGCAGACGTGGAAATTGCATACGCCGATGGATACATCTCGCCATCATTGATCAGAGCCGTTCTTTTCTAAGCCAATGAGGAGCCACCACTAAGATCGCAGACTGATTAATCCTACACCGTTTGATTTACTGAACTTACTTTGATCAGAACCGTTCATTTGTTTTTCTCATTCTCTTCTCCCAGAACACAACTCCGAACAAAACATCCTCTTCTTTCAGAACAAATCTAAGATCTGAAAGACGTGTATGTCTCGTTATCTTTGATTTGGATGACTCTTAGTTCCGTTCACCGATTGAAATAAAGCAAATGGATAAGACGTGGGTTTGGCTGCCAAGGTATAACCTAAGATCTCTCGAGCTCACTTGTATTCACCGATTGAAAGAAAGCTAACTACTTTTTCTGATATATCATGTAGGAATAGTGACGAGTACTCAGAAGGAGCAACTAATTTTGTGTATTCATCAGCAAGAAGATTGGGAAATCTGTCTGAAATGCTGTGTCCTTGCAGAGACTGCCGCAATTTAAGCCATCAGCTAGTTGATAAAATAGTCGAGCATCTAGTGATTAGGGGTATGGATAAGAAGTACAAGAGATCTTGTTGGAGTATTCATGGTGAAAAAAGAGAATCTAAAGAAGACACTGGTCCTGGCAATGAAAGGGAGGCATATGAGTTGTTTAAGACAGCATTCTCCATGGATGAAGATGGTCCAAATCAGACGAATGAAAGTGGGGTGGAGCCAAATGATGGTGATGAAGCAGCAGAGGAAACTGAGTTTAGAAAAAGTTAAGAGACGCTGAAACGCCATTGTACTCGGATTGTATCAAACACACGAAGGTTTCAGCAATCATGGGACTTTACAGATTCAAGGTTAAAAGTGGTGTGTCTGAGAATTACTTCGATCAGCTGTTGGTTTTGCTTAAGGATATGCTACCTGAAGACAATGTGCTTCCAAAGAGTATGGATGCAATCAAGAAATTTCTGAAGATCTTTGGGTTCGGCTACGACAATATTCATGCTTGCAAGAATGATTGCATACTGTATAGGAAGGAGTATGAGAACCTACAAAGCTGTCCAAGATGCAAAGTTTCAAGATGGGAAATGGATAAGCACAGTAATGAGATAAAGGTGGGGATTCCGGCAAAGGTCCTTAAATATTTTCCAATCAAGGACAGGTTTAGGAGGATGTTTAGATCAAAGAGGATGGCTGAAGATCTGCGTTGGCACTATACCAATGCGACTGAAGATGGTACGATGCGACACCCCGTTGATTCTATCTCTTGGGCACAAGTGAATGATAAATGGACAGACTTTGCTGCTGAACCAAGGAATCTTCGACTTGGAATTTCTACAGATGGGATGAACCCTTTCTCCATGCAAAACACCAATCACAGCACATGGCCAGTGTTGTTTGTGAACTACAACATGCCTCAACGATGTGTATGAAAGCTGAGAATATAATGTTGACATTGCTGATCCCTGGTCCAACAGCTCCTGGTAATAACATAGATGTCTACTTAGCACTATTAATAGATGATCTGAAAGATTTGTGGGCTGAGGGTATTGAAGTCTATGACTCATTTGCGAAGGAGAATTTCACACTTAGAGCCTTGCTGCTTTGGAGTATCAGTGACTATCCAGCATTAGGAACCTTGTCTGGATGTAAAGTGAAGGGGAAACAAGCATGCAATGTATGTGGAAAGGATACACCTTCTAGGTGGCTTAAGTTCAGCCGCAAGTTTGTCTACATGGGAAATAGAAAGAGACTACCGCCTGGCCATCGTTACAGATATAAAAAAGCTTGGTTCGACAACACAGTGGAGGAAGGGAATGCGAGTAGGATACAAACTGGCGCTGAGATATATGAGACATTACAAGCTTTTAGGAATGATTTTGGAAGACCTCTAGATAAGGAGAAAAAAAGGAGAAGACCAGAGTTGGAAGATGATGAGATGGTTCAAGAAGAAGAGTGTGAAGAATCAAATGATCTATGGCGGTGGAAGAAGAGATCAATATTCTTTGAACTACCTTACTGGAAGGTAAAGCATAGTAATCAGGAACTATATTCTCTCCTTCTTGTATATGAATATGCCTAACAGTTTCTTGTTTAATGTCTTAGGATATGCATGTTCGTCATAATGTTGACGTTATGCACGTTGAAAAGAATGTGTCTGATGCTATACTGTCTATCTTGATGCAAAGTTCGAAGTCAAAAGATGGTTTGAAAGCAAGAAAAGACTTAGCAGATATTGGAATCAGAAGTCACTTGCACACAGAGGTTATGGGTTCGAAAACATACTTACCTCCAGCATCGTATTGGCTATCGAAGAAAGAGAAGACCATTTTCTGCAAAAGGTTATCTCAGTTTAGAGGTCCTGATGGTTATTGTGGAAATATTGCAAATAGTGTTTCAGTTAACCCTCCTAATTTAGGTAGTTTAAAGTCGCATGATCATCACGTGCTAGTACAGAACTTGTTACCAGCTGCATTAAGAGGGTTGTTGCATAGTGGTCCTAGGATTGCCATTAACAGATTATGCAGCTACTTTAACAGGTTGTGCCAACGCATCATTGACCCGGAGAAACATATATTAATGGAGACAGAGTTTGTGGAAACAATGTGTCAACTGGAGCGCTTCTTCCCTCCATCTCTTTTTGATATCATGTTCCACCTTCCAATACATCTCTCAAAAGAGGCACGCTTGGGAGGACCAGTTCACTTCCGCTGGATGTATCCATTTGAAAGGTTTGATGTACTCATTTGCTTCGATTAATGTATTTCTTGCAATGATGTTTGACTAATATTAATATTGCTTGACTGAGTTATAGGTACATGAAAACACTAAAGGCCTTTGTTAAGAATTATGCAAGGCCAGAAGCATGTATGGCTGAAGGGTATTTAGCTGGAGAATGTGTTGCATTTTGTTTAGAGTTCCTTCAAGATTCAGTACAAGTTCAAGAACCAGTTAATCGTAATGAATATATTGAGGCTGATAGAGTCGTGGTTGAAGTTCGACATCTGCAGAAGGGAGTAGAGGTCACCCTTTCAGATAAAGATAGAGACATTTCTCATCGCTATGTGCTAATGAACATGGCATCTATGGATCCCTATGTTGAGTAAGAGGTTACCCTTTCTGTTTCATCTACTTTTAATTATAATTTGTTGTTCAAAACGGTTGTTTAATGTCAAATCAGGATGCATTTAGAAGAATTACAAGCTAATGATGTTCGATGTGCTAGAAATGAAACTCTGCTGTGGAAACACCATACTGAGTAGTTTGCAGAATGGGTTAAAAAAAAGGTTTTCAACTCCAACTCGTTTTCTTCTATAATATTTTATACATCTTGTTGGATTGATGAACATGTCGAGATTGTTGGATGAACACGTTGTTAGATTGTTAGATTGACAATACTGCTTAGCTCTTAGCTTGATGATGAACACGTTGTTAGATTGTTGGATTGTTCGATTGATGAACATGTTGTCTTCGCAGATTCAGTCAGACTCAACAAATAGTCATTCTAAGGAGTTGAGGTGGTTGGCATTCGGACCAAGAAATGCTGCTTTAGCATATAAAGGGTTTATTATTAAGGGCCAGCGGTTTCATACGGATGCGGTTAAGCGGAAGACTCAAAACAGTGGAGTAAGTTATGAAGCATTTAGCATGTGTAGATCAAGTGCTCGAGATATGAGACAAGTTGCTGATATGCTTACATATTATGGAGTTATAAAGGAGATTTTACTGCTGGACTATCACATGTTCAAAGTACCGCTGTTCAGATGCAATTGGGCTAACACAGGGAATGGTGTGAAGGAAGAAGATGGCTTCACTCTCGTTAACCTTCATATGAACCAGGCAGATTATTTGAAAGATCCGTTCATTCTGCCCTCTCAAGCAAAACAGGTTTTCTACTCTAGGGAAGATGATAATTCTAATTGGTATGTTGTTATGAGAGCACCACCTAGAGGCTACCATGAGTTGGAAACAGAAGAGATTTTAGGTGCTGCAGCTTTACCTGTCCAAGAAGTCGATGATCTGTGTGATGAAGCTTCTGATGATGATATTCTTTATGTTAGGGATGATTGTGAAGGGTTGTTAGTGGTAGATTGATAATATTTCATTTTGTAGTGTTGATGGTTTGTTTAAACAAGGAAATGTATTACGCTGGCCTTTTTTTTAATATGAGTAATTTTAAAAATTACAAAAATTCGAAATAAATAATCCATTTTAAAAATATAAAATCAATTTATAATTATATATATATATATATATTAAATATTCGGGTAAATAAAACGATTTAATAACACGAAACATTTGCTATCTTTGTATAACAAATTGCTATAGATAACTTCAGATTAATGAGTATTAATAACAATTATAACATGTTATTATAAGATTTAACAATTGCATAGAAAACGACGCTATCGTTGTTTACTTAACTATAGCATACGAAAGATCCACTATAGAAAGTGTCGGACCTATTATAACGGGCGCTGTGAGAGCGTTTAAGGAAACGCTATGGTAAGGGACTAATAGCGTTTAACGGCCGCTATTAATACCCACATTTCCTGTAGTGACGGCTGTTGACACACATCCGCCATGACCCATCTTTCTTTGGGATTAACAAAGCGGGAACCGAACAAGGGCTAAGACTTTCGCGCAGGAATCCCTTAGCGACCAATTCTTCAACTTGACGACAGAGCTCTTCGTGTTCCGATGGGCTCATCCTGTAATGAGAGCGATTAGGCAAAGCAGCATCTGGCATCAAATCGATGTGGTGTTGTATGTCATGAAGAGGAGGAATTTGGGAAGGAAGGTTTGCAGGGAAGACGTTTGAAAATTCTGATAAGTTGGTTTGTACGTCTCTGGAATGTCGTGACCCTCGAAAACAGAGGAAAGGACCGCGACGAGCAACACCACACGATCTGTCTCTCGTAATGCTGTTACTAACTCCGATTTCTGCAGAAGTAAAACTGGGTTTGATGATGATGCATGACTGTTAATCATAGCCGGAACCATGGGTTTGAGTGTGAAGGTTCTATCGTTGAATCGGAATGTGTAAGTATTGAGATAACCATCATGTGTAACTCGACGATCAAATTCCCACGGTCGCCCGAGCAACAGATGAATGCGTCCATAGGGACAAGATCACAGTACACTTCGTCTTTATAGACATCACCCACCGAGAACTTAACCAGAGTACGTTTTGTGATAGTAAGTTCGCTTCCTTGATGTAACCAACCTAGCTTGTAAGGCGAGGGATGTGGTTCAACCGAGAGATTGAGTTTCGGAACTACAGATTCAGCAATCACGTTCTCAGTACTGCCGGAGTCTATTATGAAAGTACACACCTTGCCATTAATCGTGCCGCGCGAAGAGAACAAGTTCTTAAGTTGGGGAAACTCGTCTGGTGCTTTAGGAGTGAGACATGTACGCCTAACCATCAGTAACGAACCCTCATCTGCCTCAAGTTCTTCTGTCGCTTCATCGCCACTATCATCATAAACAGCCTCGACGTCACGTCCAGAGGTATCCAAGAGAAGACCCCGTGGATTCCGCGTCGGACATGATGAGACGCGATGGCCAAGCTCACCGCAAGAAAAGCAACGCACTCCTCCCGGTCGTTGTTGGCGTTGAGCATCACTGGGAGTGTTTGTGGCCTCTGTTTTTGCTGTAGAATTATCAGAGGACGACGGGACTGCTGAAGTTGTCGTATTTTGACGAGATTGACGATTCCCACTCCACGGTTGATAGTTGGAGAGAGTTTGAGCTTCCACTGTTATTGCTTGTTGGTGAGCCTCTGACACAGTTTGTGGTCTGAACAAATTCAAAGTGGCCTGAATCTGTTGCCGTAAACCTCCCACAAAGCGCATTACTAGTTGTTGTTCGGTGTCTCGAATCTCAACACGGTTCATCATCTTGAAAAACTCGGTTGCATATTCGTCGACAGTTCGGTATCCTTGCCGCAAATTCTGAAGTTTCTGAAACATCAACTGCTCATAATTGTAAGGAAGAAAGTTCTTCCTCATCTCCTTCTTGAGTTTATCCCATGTTAAGATTTTAGATTTTCCCAAACGAGCACGAGTTGTCTTGGATTGAAGCCACCAAGCTGCGGCTCGATCACGGAAATGGATGGCAACAAGAGGAACACATTGATCCAGTGGTACTTCCTTAAATTCTAAGATTTCCTCGACGGTGACAAACTAATCGAGTAACTCTTATGGTGCAGTAGAACCATTGAATTCTGGGATCTCGAGTTTGAAGGCAGATTTCCAGCGATTGTCGGAGTCATCTTCTGAATCTGAATCATCGTTGTTGTTGGTAGTGCGAAGAGCTTGATCCTGGTGAAGTGCAGCGAATGAATTTTTATCCTCCTCTGAATCTTCGTCGTCATCAGCTCGAGTAGTACGTGTACGTTGAACCGGAGTTGCTGTACACTGTGTATTCATGGCCGCGATAGATGCTGTGAGGTTTGCGATCTGAACTTGAAGGTCCGCTAGAGCTTTCTGCATAACCTCGGCTTCAGATGGCTCTACAGCCTTCTTAGGTCTTGGCATTGAATCGTAGGAGCGTAGTGCTGTCACTGATACCAACCTGGCGCAGCGTAAGAATAGTTTGAACAGTCAATCGAACAAGTAAGTTTGTAAGAGACAGTTCTTTTGCTCAATCAAGAGATTCGAATGAACTTCTTGAGACCAAACTTCCTATAACGATGAAGTTTATCAAATCAGAATAAGGGTAAAAGCAAAGCTCTGTAGTTTATTAAAATCAAAGATGAAATAACATGAAACACAAACTGCCGCTTATAAAGCGATTCTCAAAGACACAAACCGTCTAGGAGAATGTTTATAATTATCTAAAACAATAACTAAAGATAATGATGAAAAAGACAAAACACTCGAAAGGAAAACTTTAAACAGGAAGAAAAGTAGTTATGTTGGCGCCAAATGAGTAGATGCCCCTGCATCACATACTTCCTCGCAAAGTAACGGAGGAAATGAACCACAGTCTCACACTGATCCCGAACGATTCGGAAATTAAAGCAGCAGCTTTCTCTATCAATGGTGGGAAAGCCCCGGGTCCGGATGGATTCTCGTCCAAGTTTTACCAATCCTACTGGCACATTATTGGCCCCGACATCATCCGAGGACATCAGACTCTTCTTCACTACGGGCGTTCTCCACCGGCAACAAAACGAGACTCATGTCCGTCTGATTCCCAAAGTTACCGCAGCTAGAAGGGTTGCTGAGTACCGTCCGATATCTCTCTGCAACACTCATTACAAGATCATTGCCAAAATCTTGACCCGAAGATTGAAACCTCTTCTCCCGCAGTTGATCTCGAGGTCTCAGTCTGCTTTCGTTGCTGGCCGAGCCATTGGTGATAACGTCCTCATAACCCATGAAACTCTCCACTTCCTTCGTACGTCAGAGGTGAAGAAATATTGCTCAATGGCCGTGAAAACGGATATGAGTAAGGCGTACGACCGGATCGAGTGGGACTTTCTCCGAGCAGTTCTCGAACAGCTTGGCTTTGCGCAGATTTGGGTGGATTGGGTTATGGCTTGTGTTGAGACAGTCTCCTATTCCTTTTGGTAAACGGAGCCCCGATGGGATCTGTGTCACTGTCTCGTGGTATACGACAAAGAGATCCGCTTTCCCCTTACCTATTAATTTTGTGTACGAAGGTACTCTCCTCGATGTGTGAAAAGGCGCAGAACAACGGGTCCCTTCCAGGTGTGCGAGTCTCTCGCGGAAGCCACGCCATCACCCACCTCTTGTTCGCCGATGATACCATGTTCTTCTGCAAATCCAGTGCCTCCAGTGTAGCTACACTCCTCGGTATCCTGCGTACTTATGAGAGCCTGTCGGGACAGTGCATCAACTTCTCGACGTCCTCGATTACATTTTCTGCCAAAACTCCTATGGAAGTAAAAACCAGAGTTAAAGATACTCTGAACATCGAGACTGAAGGTGGCTTGGGTAAGTATCTCGGTCTACCAGAGTTCTTCGGCAGGAAAAAGCGCGATATTTTTTTTGCCTCGATTTTGGATCGTCTCAGGCAGAAATCACACAGTTGGACTACGCGTTTTCTGTCGAGAGCCGGAAACAGGTGCTCCTCAAAGCAGTCCTTGTAGCTATGCCCTGTTATACCATGTCATGCTTCAAAATCCCCCTCTCACTATGCAAGCAAATCCAATCCCTCCTCACGAGATTTTGGTGGGACTCTAATCTGGATAAGAAGAAGATATGCTGGGTGTCTTGGGACTCTCTCACTCAACCGAAGTATGCCGGTGGTCTTGGATTCCGAGATGTAGAAATGTTCAATGATGCTCTGCTTGCTAAGATAGGATGGCGTCTGATCACTAATCCGGACTCTCTGCTAGGCCAGGTCCTATTGGGAAAATACGCTAAATACTCGTCCTTCATGGACGTCCAACTCACCGGAAGCGCCTCACATGGGTGGCGGAGTATCCTAGCAGGGAGAGAGATTCTTTGCAAGGGTCTCAGTTGGGTCATTGACAGCGGTGAAAGGGTTAGAGTCTGGAAGGATCCTTGGCTTTCATGTGGGATCCCTACTACACCTATAGGACCACCGAACAGCCATAACGAGAACTTGCTTGTTAGCGATCTCCTCTGCCCAGTATCGAATGAATGGGACTTCGATAGAATCAGACAGCATATACCTCAGTATGAGGATGATATCATGCACATTATCACTAGCCATGCTTCCTCTGATGATCGATTAGTCTGGCTCTTTGAGAAGACAGGGGTGTACTCCACCAAATCTGGGTACGGCGTAGGCATCAAAGATCAAGCGGTGCTTCCCCCTACTCTCACTTTGTATAACTAGAGCAAGAACATTTGGAATGTCAAGACCTCACCGAAGCTTAAAGACTTCTTATGGAGAGTGGTTAGGAAAGCAATCCCAGTCAAAATCGTGATTTTCCCTCCAAACACAAAGGGCAACTGTTGGGGTCAAAATCGGTCAAGACGAAATCGATGTCCGAAAGTCTCGGAAGAACATGAAAGATGTTAGAGCAACCTCAAGAGACTAATTGTTAATCGAGAAACCTTGGAAAAATATTAAAGTTCGAGATTAATCATCTCGAAATCAACGGCTAGAAACGTTTTCTACACGAGGAAAAACCTACGGAAAACTAAAAAGAACGCAAAAACATGCACAAGCCGAAGGAACCGAGCAGCCGACTCCGGTCACGGCCGTGGTCGCCGGGCGGCTAGCCCCCGTGCTGGTCGTGGCGGCGGCGGCTAGCGCCCGTGCTGGCCGTGGCCGCCGGCGGCTAGCGCCCGTGCTGGCCGTGGCCGCCGGGCGGCTAGCCCCCGTGCTGGCCGTGGCCGCCGGCGGCAAGCGCCCGTGCTGGCCGTGGCCGCCGGGCGGCAAGCGCCCGTGCTGGCCGTGGCCGCCGGGCGGCTAGCCCCCGTGCTGGCCGTGGCCGCCGGCGGCTAGCGCCCGTGCTGGCCGTGGTCGCCGGGCGGCTAGCCCCGTGCTGGCTTGGGTCGTCGGACAGCTAGTCTTCGTGCGTAAGTTCTAGGCCCCCGGTCGCCAGAAATCCGTGTTTTGCGACTTTCTGAGATCCCGCAAACAAAACTCCTTTTCTGCTCCAAAATTTCAGAGAACCTGTAAGACGTCAACGAACAGAAAGACTTCGTATAAAACGGTGATGGTTATCTTAAAACACCATTTGCCCCAGCAATGGATCGAAGATCTTCCGAAAGACTCGACATCCAAGTAAGAGCATTCTTTTAAAGAAATCGTAGAAAACAACGGAAGTTCAGAAGACGGCCCGAAAGGGACCAAACCCGATCGGACGGCCCATTTACGATTTTCTAAAAGATAGATACGACGGTTTACAATTGTCTTCACATAACAAGATAAATGTTAAACTTCCGAAAAGATAAATGTCAAATTTCCGAAATGATAAATGTCAACTTTCCCGATAAACACGAAGGCCGACAAAAATGGAAAAAAGCCCAGCTCGCGGCAGACTCAGCCCATCAAGAATAGACCGTCATATGGGAGTATATAAGCAAGGCTAGGAGCAGAGGAAAGGGAATCTGAAATCAGAAGAAAGAAACCACTCTAGAGCAACTTGGAACTTAGGCTTTTATTTCCTTTTTAGCGAGCTGCGACTCAACTAGGTTAGATCTAGGTTTTGAGACTAGCGACGATCGACAGCTCTTGCGGCCGATATCTCGACCTGTTCTTTTGCTCTCTTTATTTTACGCATTTATTCCCAAACTATACTCGTGTTAACTTTGTCGTGCGTGGCCCAGCAGATAGCCGGGATCCACGGGGAAAACTAGGTCAACTTAGTTTTCCTACGTTTAAACTTAACTAAAATCGACTGTGCGAATTTCGGTTCCCACAGTTTGGCGCTAGAAGGAGGGGATACACGGATTTATCTTTCTCGCAACTACGCACGCCCAGTTAAGCATGACTGCTAACGCGGAAAAAGACAAGCAAACGCACGACGGACCAGCCGCCGATGCCGACGCTGAGAAGACTCCTGCCGGAAACGTATCGACGGTCACTGCCGAGGCAAACACCGCGATGCTGGACCAGGTGAAGGAACTGTTCGCCACCGCCCAGAAACGGTCGGAAGAACAAGAGAAACTAATGGCTTCACTCGCTAAACAGGTCAATACCTTAACAGCGAAAAGCAAACTCCCGCGCGGATCCACCAAGGTGAGGCGTGTCAGGAGGCTCGACTTCGGAACTGCCGGAGACCAAGAAAAAGATGCCCCGAGAAAATCCCCGGAACTCATCCCTGACGATACCACTCCGGCAGGGCAGAAGAAAACGACGGATAACCTCCCATCTCCCGCAAGGGAAAACGAAGGAGACGACGTCGAAAGAATTAATCTGGATATCAGTGATCAATCGGATCCGTCCGACGAAGACGCCGACATCCACCACAGAAGGACCCGAAGTCAGTCAGCTCGACTGGCGGCAGCCTTTGAAAAACCCATGACTGATATATGGTGTTTTTCACATCATTGTATATATGTTTTCTTTGTTTGAAGTCACTAATTCGTGTCAGTCTAGTCCTTTTTGACCTTTTACAGGTCTGGAGTTAGCAGAAGAAAGAAGAGAAGGTGCCTGATGAAAAGAAGTCCTTTTGGAGCATTCCTGCGGAGAACACTCAAGATAACAATCCCGAGACTGTTCTCTCTCAAGCGGAACAAGCAGACGGAGTGATCCGGCGATTGTTCCAGACGAATATGGAAACTCCTATTTCGGGATTTTAAGCCCTGTTGCCCTAATCTCTTTTCTTCTGATCGGCGCCTCCATATAAAACGCCATCTATCTATTTTCTATTTTTCTTACGCTAGTTTTTACAAGAGAATACTGAGTATTGCGATCTGCAACTTGTAAGGGAGAAGAATCCATCCTCTCATAGAGAAGATCATCTGAACCCTTTTGTTTTACTCTGTTCTTATGCAATTTTATTCAGGATTTATGTCTTTGTTTATGTGCATCATGATCGAGTAGTGACCTTGCTCGCCTAGGGTTTTTAGGGTGTTGAGACATGAGCTAAACATAGATAAGCGATCCATAACTGTTCTTCATTCATACTGTTCTTACTGCTTTCATTAAACTGATCACTTGATGTTAGATCACTAGTTCATCACCTAGTTAACCGCTTAGGATGATAACTTGACATGTATTGAATGAGCTTAGTATCCCTAATCAGCGAAAGTAGATATTAGGGTGGTAAGTGAACTGATCGGACCTGTTCTCTAAAGCTTGCAATCGATTCTCATCCCAACGACAGTTAGGTGGTGAGATCGATCTGCAAAGCGATCACTACCACGACAGTGGAGTGTTCCAGCTGAGTGATCCGAGTTCTAGAAAGCACTTCATCGCGCTTGAATAATTGTTTGGCTCCAATTCATCACCCAATGAAATACCCTAGGCTAGCTCTTGTTTAATTGAATTAATCTCGTGTTTATTTTGCTTGTTTACTATCGCCTATTTCAACCAAATCATATCTTCTTCTTAGCTTGATTCTGAAACTTATAGAACTAGAGTGTAGACTGGTCCTCTGGATTTGAATCTCAAGTACTACAATTGCAACTGTTAACTTGGCAGTAGCAAGGATTCATTTTTAGTGTATCAAGTTTTGGCGCCGTTGCCGGGGACCAGATTTTTTTACCTCTAATTTTCGGTTTCATACCTAGTCTAAGATATCTAACTCGTGTTATTTTCTTTGTTTCAGCTGATGATCCAGGTGCATGACCAGTAGACATACTCGGAGCAACGCACAAGGGCCATTGCATCAGCTTTCTAACGAAGAACTAGCGAGATTGGAACGACAGAACCGTCAACAGCCGAGATCAACGAACACCGACATGGGTGATCATCCAGATGATCTCACTGCTGCGTTTGCACTCATGCAACAGCAGATGCAGCAGATGCAGCAGACGATCCAAGCGCAGCAAGCTGCTGCCGAGCAAGCTGCTCTGAATGCTGCGAACCAACAAGAGGGAGTGGTCCAGATCGGCCAGAGAAACTTACTGCGTAATCTGCCCGCTACGCGATCTGCCATAACCCCTCCACCGTGCACAAGGCAAGACTTCGAGATCAAGCCAGCCTTGATAAGTCTAGTGCAAAGGAAGATCTTCAATGGGCTTCCTGCTGAGATACCGATGGACCACATCGAGCACTTCGAGAAGATGTGTGGTTTCACTAAAGCGAATGGAGTACCACCCGATTACATCAAGTGTACTCTGTTCCCTTTCTCTCTTGATGGGAAAGCTGCTCGCTGGCTTGATTCACTACCCACCGGATCACTCACCACTTGGGAACAAGTCCGAGAGGCTTTCTTAAGCCACTTCTACACGAAATCGAAGACAGCAGCTCTGAGACAGAAGATCGTGACCTTCAAACAATTGGTGGACGAGCCGTTCTGTGATGCTTGGGAGCGATTCAATGTCTACCGCAGAGAGTGCCCACATCACGGTTTTGAGGAAGACTATCTGCTGGGAGTGTTCTACGATGGAGTAGGTTGGGAGTACAGGAACGCTTTGAACTCAGCCAGTAAGGGAGACTTCATGACTCAGTCCACTCGAGGTGCATTCGAGTTGATTGAGAACATGGCCTCAAGCTCAGCTGACAATAACCGCGAGACTGATCGCACTCAGAAGGTGAAGAGCATCGACAACAGCAAGATTGATGAGCTCTCTGCCAAGGTCGACCAGCTGATTAAGAGTAACCAGAACCAGGTCTTCATCATGGAAGAATCCCCACAGGATAAAGCAACCGCAGAAGGCACATCAGAGGCGGATCAGTCGGCTGAGGATCAGCATGAAGTGAGTTATGTGAATGGGCAAGGATGGCAGTTCAAGAACTATCACCCGAACCCTAACGTGAGGAACAATCCCCACCTGTTCAATGCCCCTAAACCAGACGATAAAGCTCAAGGGAACCAAGGTCAGAACAGTGGATACCAAAGGCCTTATGGCAATCAGGGAAGAACCTTTGTCCTTAACCCAGCTCAGAATGCTCAGTTCCACAGCCAGAAACAGCCGGTTAATCAGCAAGCTGCACAACCGACTCAGACTGCTCCGCATGATGACATGAAGAGTCTCGCCAATATGATGAGTCAGCTGCTCCAAGGACAGCAGATCCAAGGGAAGGCACTGAACCAGGTCACAAACGACATCAACACCAGGATGAATCATATGTTCAATGACCTGAGTGTGAAGTATGACAATGTCTCAAGCCATATGAGACAGATGGATATTCAGATTGCTCAGACTGCTGAGAACGTGAAGAGACAGCAAGGAACTCTCCCTGGGAAAACAGACAAAAACCCCAAGGAGTGCAATGCAGTAGGGTTGAGGAGTGGAAAGCAACTGCCTGATCTAGACCCCAGGAGATTCACATCGGCTGAGAAAGGAAAGCAGAAGGAGTCGGATCAGCCATCTAAAGCTGTACCCACAGATGAGGATGATGCAGAACAACCTACTGAGACTGTTCCGACGGAAGCAGAGCGACCCGCTGGGGTTGTTCCACCGACTGCAGCGCCTTCTCCTGCTCGTCAGTATGTGCCAAAAGTTCCTTACCCTGTTCCAGCTAAGGCTACACGCAAGGATAAGGAAGAGATGAAGTGCAGGAAGATGCTAGAAGACCTAACTGTCAAGCTCCCTCTGATGAGTGCGATCCAGATGATACCATCCATGCGCAGCTTTGTCAAAGGACTGATCTCTGGGAAGATATCTGATGACAGTGAGTTCATGATTGTCTCTAAGGAGTGCAGCGCGGTGCTCCAGAACAGAAGGATCAAGAAGATGGGTGATCCGGGAAAGTTTGTTCTCTCGGTTCAGATTGGGAGAACACTTTTCTCATGCTCATTGGTCGATCTAGGGTCGAGCATAAACCTCATGCCATACACTGTGGCTAAGCGCCTTGGATACTCGGACTTCAAGCCTACCAGGATGTCACTAGTGTTTGCTGATCGATCTGTGAAGTCTCCAGTTGGAATCCTCGAAGATCTTCAAGTTCTGGTTGGGAATACAATTGTTCCTGCCGATTTCGTTGTTCTGGAAGTCGAGGAAGACTCCAATGATCCCCTGATCCTAGGCAGACCATTCCTCTGCACTGTCGGAGCTATTATTGATGTCCGACAAGGGAAGATCGATCTCCACCTTGGAGATATTGTGATGAAGTTTGAGATGGATCAGATGCTCAAGAAGCCGATGCTGGATGGACAAACCTTCACTGTCCAAGAAGATGGTGATCCCCTAGAGCCGCATGAAGGTATGATCGAGGAGATTCTCACCGAGGATCCACTTGAACTCGCCTTAGTCAGAGCTGAAGCCGAGCAAAGCTTAGAGAGTGTTGATGCTGATGCCTATGCCAAGTTCCTGGATGCAGCCAGGAGTATGGAGAGGATGGTGGCGAATCTAAGTCTGGGGGAGAACAGTGACTCCAGCACATCAACTGGAACAACCACGCCTCAGAACCCGACTGTTCCGGCAGCTCAGCCCGATGACTCATGGAGCGAGCTGAAAGCTCCAAAGGTAGAGCTCAAATCCCTTCCCAAGGGACTCAGGTATGCATTTCTTGGACCCAACTCCACATATCCTGTCATTGTGAATGCTGACCTGAACAATGCAGAGACTGCTCTGCTTTTGTGTGAGCTGAGGAAATATCGTAAGGCTTTAGGTTACTCTCTAGCTGACATACCTGGCATTTCACCTGATCTGTGCATGCATAGAATACACCTGGAAGATGAATCGATGACTTCTGTAGAACATCAGAGGAGGTTAAACCCGAATCTAAAAGATGTTGTAAAGAAAGAGATAATGAAACTTCTAGAAGCAGGTGTGATCTATGCGATCTCTGACAGTAAGTGGGTTAGTCCCGTGCATGTAGTACCTAAGAAAGGTGGGATCACTGTTGTAACCAATGAAAAGAATGAATTGATCCCCACTAGAACAGTTACTGGTCATCGCATGTGCATTGATTTTCGTAAATTGAATGCTGCGACTCGTAAGGATCACTTCCCACTTCCTTTTATTGATCAAATGCTTGAGAGATTGGCTAACCACCCTTACTATTGCTTTTTAGATGGTTATTCAGGTTTCTTTCAGATTCCCATCCACCCAGATGATCAGGAGAAGACGACGTTCACATGCCCTTATGGAACATATGCATACAGGAGGATGCCATTCGGCTTGTGCAATGCTCCAGCGACCTTCCAGCGATGCATGATGTCAATTTTTACTGATCTGATCGAAGACATAATGGAGGTTTTCATGGACGATTTCAGCGTCTATGGAAGCTCCTTTCATGTCTGTTTGTCAAATTTGTGCAGGGTACTGAAGCGATGCGAAGAGAAGCATTTGGTGCTGAACTGGGAGAAATGCCACTTCATGGTGAGAGATGGGATTGTTCTGGGACACAAGATATCCGAGAAAGGCATTGAGGTGGACAAGGCAAAGATCGAGGTCATGATGAGTCTGCAACCACCAACTTCAGTGAAGGGAATCAGGAGTTTCTTGGGACACGCTGGTTTCTACAGGAGGTTCATCCAAGACTTCTCTAAGATCGCGAGACCACTCACTCGGTTGCTCTGCAAGGAAGCTCAGTTTGCCTTTGACAGTGACTGCTTAGCCGCATTCCACACAATCAAGGGAGCTCTAGTCAGTGCACCAGTTGTCCAACCTCCAGACTGGGATCTCCCTTTTGAGATCATGACAGATGCGAGTGATTTTGCAGTAGGAGCAGTCCTTGGACAGCGTAAAGACAAGAAGCTTCACGTGATCTACTATGCAAGCAGAACTTTGGATGAAGCTCAATGCCGATACGCAACCACAGAGAAGGAGCTCCTTGCCATCGTGTTCGCCTTTGAGAAGTTCAGATCCTATTTGGTTGGATCAAAGGTGATTGTGCACACAGACCACGCGGCTCTCAAGTACCTGCTCACGAAGAAGGATGCTAAACCGCGCCTCTTAAGATGGATCCTCTTGCTCCAAGAGTTTGATCTAGAGATAAGAGACAAGAAGGGAGTTGATAATGGAGTGGCAGATCATCTCTCCAGGATGAAGGTGTCAGATGAGACAGTTCTTGATGTGGAACAACCGATGGAGTACGTCAATGCGATTGGTCTGCGCAACATGGAGCAGTCATCACCTGCCATTAAGGATTGTTCCCGCGTAGAAGGAGCATTCGTTGCAGTGATCCAGAAGGAGTACCCGAATCTTCCATGGTTTGCTGAGATTGCCAACTTCTTGGCAGCTGAGAAAGAGCCTTTGAGGTTCACTGGGAATGAGAAGAGGAAATTTTTGAGGGAGGCAAGGCACTACTTCTGGGATGAGCCGTACCTCTATCGGCAAGGCAAGGATGGGATCTTCAGAAGATGTGTTCCGGAGGCTGATATTCCAGGGATCCTTCACCACTGCCATGGTTCCTCTTATGCTGGTCACTTCGCCACCTTCAAGACTGTTTCCAAGATCCTCCAAGCCGGTTTCTGGTGGCCTACTATGTTCAGAGATGCTCACGCCTTCATATCTCGATGCAATTCATGCCAAAGGATGGGGAGTATAAGCAAGAGAAACGAAATGCCTCAGAACTACATCTTGGAAGTTGAAGTGTTCGATTGCTGGGGGATCGATTTCATGGGACCTTTCCCAGTCTCTCACAAGAATGAATACATCCTAGTTGCTGTGGACTATGTCTCCAAGTGGGTGGAAGCAATTGCTAGTCCAACTAATGATGCGCGAGTTGTAACCAAGATGTTCACCTCCATTATCTTTCCAAGATTTGGAGTGCCTAGAGTGGTTATAAGCGATGGTGGAACTCATTTTATCAACAAAGTGTTCCAAGGATTGCTGAGTAAGAATGGTGTGAAACACAAGGTTGCAACCGCCTATCATCCTCAAACAAGTGGTCAAGTGGAAGTTTCCAACAGAGAGATCAAGAACATCCTCCAGAAAACTGTCAACGCCACCCGCAAGGATTGGTCCCTTAAGCTTGACGATGCTCTCTGGGCATACAGAACAGCCTACAAGACCCCTCTAGGGACCACTCCCTATCACCTGGTCTATGGCAAGGCGTGCCACCTACCTGTTGAGCTAGAGTACAAGGCGGCTTGGGCTGTCAAACTACTCAACTTCGACATTAAACCTGCCAAAGAGAGGCGAACCATTCAGATCCACGAGTTGGAGGAGATCAGGCATCTGGCCTATGAGAGTTCTAAGATCTACAAGGAAAAGACCAAGGCGTTCCATGACAAGCGGATCATCAGCAGAAGCTTTGTTCCGAACGATCAGGTCTTACTCTTCAATTCACGGGTTAAGCTGTTCCCTGGAAAGCTTAAATCTAGATGGTCGGGACCTTTCACCATTAAGGAGGTCCGCCCTTATGGAGCTGTTGTGTTGCTGGACACAAGAGGAGGAGAATTCGTTGTTAATGGTCAGCGTCTCAAGCCATATCTTGCTGACACAACAATCGCTGAAGGTGTAGAGATACCCTTGAGCGATCCCCCTCAAGCCTAATCGGCTCATTGAAGTCAAGCTAGTGACAGAAAACAAGCGCTTGGTGGGAGGCAACCCACCGGTGAGTGTAAATATTGTTTTCTCTTTGTTTTTATCTTTCTAGGAACTAACTTGCAGGTTGAAAAACCAAGAAAATTCGAGATCACTCCAGGAGAGCACTCCAGCGGTTGTTCCGCCGGTGGTTCCAGGTAAGTTCTCGAACAAAAAAAAAAATAATAATAATAATAAAAAAAAAAAAAAGAGAAGAAGGGAAGCGGTTTTGATTGGTTTTTAAAAGCCCAAACATTCCACTTCCCCACTTCATCTCTCTCGCCGCACAACCCCCCCCCCTTAGAACCCTAAAATCGCGAACTCATCTCTCTCTCTTTCTCTTCGATTTTGGTTCTAACCTCTTGGGATTTTCTTGAGATTGGGTTGTTCTGCAGGATTCACCTCTCCACTCAAGGTAATCGGACAAGAACTCTCCCCCTCTTTGCGCATGCAAATCGCGAATTGGGAGTGATTTCTTGAATCCTCTTTTTCCTTTATGCTTGCGATTTCTTCCTAGATTGTAGCTCTTGATAGTATATTTGCTACTAGGATTGAATTCATGGTTGATTTTGAATGCAATAAGAACCGATTGTTGCTTTTACTTATTGGCCTTTGCGATTCCTATTGTTGAG
Organism: Raphanus sativus; assembly: GCF_000801105.2. Classification (NCBI taxonomy): domain Eukaryota; kingdom Viridiplantae; phylum Streptophyta; class Magnoliopsida; order Brassicales; family Brassicaceae; genus Raphanus; species Raphanus sativus. Next base: position 24,315 of record NW_026615782.1, read on the forward strand.
ATTGAAGCTTGTGTAGGTTGTCTAGAAATCGATGGACTTGAGTAGAACAAGAAGATTGGATTGTTCCATCGTTTCTAGAACAACCAACGAACTGTGCTGATATTGGGATTTCGTTTTTGTCTTGCAGATGCCTCCAAAGATGCGGAACGCAAGAGCCACCAAGAGCACGGCTTCTCCAGCCGCGAGTGCTCCACCTGGGTACCCGTGGCCGAACAAGACTGAGGGAGCACCCATAGACCTTAATGATCCGATGCTCCTTGACTTCAACGTCGAGGGATGGGACAAGGAGTCGGCAGCGATATACAACAAGCTCCTCCTAGCAGAGATCTTGCCCACGCGGTTCGTGAACCAGCAAACACTAGGCGATATAGGCCTTGACACTGAGGTGTTCGACACGATGCAGGCTATGGGAATCATGCCTCTCTGCTACCAGGCTCAGGTTCTCTACCCCGACTTGGTCAGGCAAGTGCTCGCGACATGCAAGATCACTTACCAGAACCCCAATGCGCCTACGTACGAGAACTGCTTCTTCTCCTTCATGGCTGATGGCAAGTTCTGCACCATCTCTCTCGACGACCTGAACTCGCTATTCGAGATTGCAGACACGCCAAAGGGGGTTTCAGTGGAAAGGAAGTTCAAACCGGCAGACACCTTTTGGGACCTCATCGCAGCCGGCAAGTTCACCTCCCGCAAGGCCTATCAGTCGCAGATCCGGAACCCTGCTATCCGGATCATCGCCAAGATTGTGTCCAATGTCTTGTTCGCGAAGGAGTACACCTCCAAGATCACGAATGGAGAGCTCCAAGTTCTCTACACGGGACTTGAGGACGAGATGCGCAGAGAGAACATCACCCCGATCCAGGAAGTCAAGACCAACCCAGGGTATCATCTCATCTCCATGTTCGCTGAACGCAGAGACACACTGGTTCGAACTGATGATAAGAAGGATCGTTGCGGCAGTCTGCTCACTCCCTTGTTCCAGCACTTCAACGTCAACCTCAGCTCTTACACGGTCGTCTCTGCGATTGAGTACATCGATACTCCTTACCTGATCGCATGCCACATCCTGCGCGACGAGACCACCTACAAGTTCCAGGACAAAGAAGGGAACCCTCTGTACTGCAAGCTCCCTATGCCTGGGTTCACAGACTTCTTATCCTTGGAGAACATTGTGTTCTCACCGGCTGAAGAGCACCTCTGCGATGATCCTAAGGCACCGGTTCAGCACGATGATGAAGACATGGATGATGTGGAGCATGTGACTCCACCGGCTGATGGTGAGTACGACCTGGAGGACTTCACCGATGTGACTGATGATCACGCCTACAGACGCTGGATGGTTGATTCCCAGAAGAAGAACAACAGCCTCATGAAGAGGATACTCAGGGCGATCACAGGCGGCTGCATTGGAGCACAGGAGGAGCGTACACCGCAGAGAACAAGGCGCCCAGGCAAGGAACAAGCAGGCACATCGACTGGAGGAGTGAGACTGCCGAGGAACAGGAGGACAGCTGGTCACTCCGGTAGCGGCGATTCAGACTGAGTCCGAAAGGACTATTTCTATCCCTTGTCTTATCCATCTGAACTATTTATTTTTCATGTTATTTGCTTCTGTTTGGTTTGTTTCAGCTTCCTTTGATTTATTTTCACAACCAGGGATGGTGTGAACTAAGTCTGGGGGAGCAATGTACTTGTGTGCTTTTTGAGTCAGTCCTTGTGTCATTTTTATGTTTTTATCGAGTCAGTTTTTAGGATCGAGTCAGTCAAAACTATTGTGGGAATCAGGACCTTATTTGTGATGCTCTTTAACCACCTCGTGCTTTAACCTTCTTATTCAGTGACCTTAGCAGTGATGAAAGACCCACACATGGACCTGGAACACCCTGACTTATCTCATTTGACACTTCAGAAGTTCTATACCGATCAGGTTACACTGGGCAGACTTAACTCCACTTTATCTGAACCTAATCTGGACTTTAATTCTTCTTGTCATGGGCACTAGATCAGGGTAGAATGAGAACTGCACTCAGGACTTCTTATCCGATTTCATCCCTCTTGCTGTTCCTGAGTGGCTAGCTCATCTTTAGCTAGTTCCCACCTTGAACCCTGACCTTTAATTCCACCCTCATGCATTTGCTTTTCTAGTACTTTATGTGCAGATATGTGCAAAAAGGTCGGAGAGGAAAGGATCGACGCAGTTCTTACTCATCAATGCTCACACAATGGAAGCAGGCGGAACAACCGGAGTGCTTGTTCTGATACGTAAGGGAACAACCGGGATGCCTGTTCCGATACTATGGAGAACAACGAAGAAGTAAGTGGCTAGATCAGACCAGAACGAATCACCAGTGGCATCATGTACATCACTTGCTACCTCCTTGCTCGTCACCCCAGCATTTTGTAATTCAGTAAAAAAAAAAAAAAAAAAAAAAAAAAAAAAAAAAAGAGAATTTGTTTTGTTTTGCTTTGATTTACTGGTGACGAGAAGGGGAAGAATCTATGATGCATGCCACTGGGGAAGTTGAGAAAGTGATGGTGATTTCAGTGAAGTGTTCTGAAGGGGAAGTTGAATCGCGCAGAGCAGTCCTATGATCGATCTATCGGAGAGCAGTCCGATTGGCAGAGATGAGTAAGGACTGTGGACCTCAATGGAGCCGTCCTCTCACGACCATTTTGTGCGATATCCTGCACCCGCTCTTGGTAAACCCTAAACACTCTTGAACTCCACCATAAAAGTTAGCCTGTTCTATACCTAGCCCGTTCTCTCTGAGTAGAGCCTGTGACAAGAAGCTCACGCTTATCTTAATTGAACATAAGGAGTTTTGTCTCGAAAGTGTTGCCTTTTCAGGTTAAGATATAGAGTAAGGAGCAGATCTTCGAACAGCGATCAGGGGGTTCTCAGTAAGTGTGTGTGGTCCTAGTCTACAGCTTGTATGGTTCAGAGATTTGTGGTAAGAGTATGGTTGCTGAGAATAAGCGAGTTCCCACGTTTTTAAACCTTTCTCCCTGTTCTTGGTACTTGCCTTGTTCGAGGACAAACAAGGATCTAAGTCTGGGGGAATTGATATATGGTGTTTTTCACATCATTGTATATATGTTTTCTTTTGTTTGAAGTCACTAATTCGTGTCAGTCTAGTCCTTTTTGACCTTTTACAGGTCTGGAGTTAGCAGAAGAAAGAAGAGAAGGTGCCTGATGAAAAGAAGTCCTTTTGGAGCATTCCTGCGGAGAACACTCAAGATAACAATCCCGAGACTGTTCTCTCTCAAGCGGAACAAGCAGACGGAGTGATCCGGCGATTGTTCCAGACGAATATGGAAACTCCTATTTCGGGATTTTAAGCCCTGTTGCCCTAATCTCTTTTCTTCTGATCGGCGCCTCCATATAAAATGCCATCTATCTATTTTCTATTTTTCTTACGCTAGTTTTTACAAGAGAATACTGAGTATTGCGATCTGCAACTTGTAAGGGAGAAGAATCCATCCTCTCATAGAGAAGATCATCTGAACCCTTTTGTTTTCTACTCTGTTCTTATGCAATTTTATTCAGGATTTATGTCTTTGTTTATGTGCATCATGATCGAGTAGTGACCTTGCTCGCCTAGGGTTTTTAGGGTTTTGAGACATGAGCTAAACATAGATAAGCGATCCATAACTGTTCTTCATTCATACTGTTCTTACTGCTTTCATTAAACTGATCACTTGATGTTAGATCACTAGTTCATCACCTAGTTAACCGCTTAGGATGATAACTTGACATGTATTGAATGAGCTTAGTATCCCTAATCAGCGAAAGTAGATATTAGGGTGGTAAGTGAACTGATCGGACCTGTTCTCTAAAGCTTGCAATCAATTCTCATCCCAACGATAGTTAGGTGGTGAGATCGATCTGCAAAGCGATCACTACCACGACAGTGGAGTGTTCCAGCTGAGTGATCCGAGTTCTAGAAAGCACTTCATCGCGCTTGAATAATTGTTTGGCTCCAATTCATCACCCAATGAAATACCCTAGGCTAGCTCTTGTTTAATTGAATTAATCTCGTGTTTATTTTGCTTGTTTACTATCGCCTATTTCAACCAAATCATATCTTCTTCTTAGCTTGATTCTGAAACTTATAGAACTAGAGCGTAGACTGGTCCTCTGGATTTGAATCTCAAGTACTACAATTGCAACTGTTAACTTGGCAGTAGCAAGGATTCAATTTTTAGTGTATCAATGACAGAAGAGGAAGAAGACCTCTACTGGTCAGAGCAAGAGAGGTTGGCTGAAGACCAGACTCGGGCCTATCACAGCCAACGTAGACAAAGGAGAGCGAACGGCGCCAACGAGATCCATGATTTGCGCGAGTACATCGCAAAAACTGCAGCCGAGGTGAAAGCGGTACAATCGCAGATTCACCACGCAACCAGCACTGCCCCCGAGATCGACCTGCTCCTCGAGGAATCGAGAAAAACTCCGTTCACCTCTCGAATCACGGACGCACGAGTCTCAGATCCGGGAAAATAAAGCTTCCCACCTACGACGGAACCACAGATCCGAAGGCACATCTGCAGTCCTTCCAGATTGCGATGGCGAGGTCTAAACTTCCGGAGCGGGAAAAGGACGTCGGCTGCTGTCTCCTATTCGTCGAGAACCTCAGAGGTGCTGCGCTCGAGTGGTTCTCACACTTGAAAAGAAACTCCATCGGAAGTTTCCGCCAGCTTGCTTCAGCTTTTCTGAAGCAATTCTCCATGTTCATGGACAGGGAAACATCCGACGTAGACCTTTGGAGTCTAATTCAAAAGGAAGATGAACCGCTCCGCGACTACATAAGGAGGTTCAAACTCGTGATGTCCAGAATAACAGGCCTCAGCGACAGAGTCGCCATCGACGCCCTGAGAAAAAACCTCTGGTACAAATCGAAATTCCGAAAGTGGATTTCTTTGGAGAGGCCATGCACCATCCAGGACACTCTCCACAAGGCGACGGATTTCATCATCATGGAAGAAGAGATGAAAGTCCTAGCGCAAAAGCATGGACCGCAGAAAGCGTCCGGCAAGAAGAAAACCTCTCGTAACGACAAGTACGTCCATCACGAAGGGGAAGACGTCCAAGGCGAACATAACTACACCGTCAATTCCGAACAAGGAAGGACCGCCAGAAACACTTGGACGCGGAACTCGTACAAGGACAATTCCAGCTGCGAGTTCCATCAGACGAGAGGTCACTCCACCGCCAACTGCAAAGTCCTCGGCGCTAGACTCATTACGAAGCTGCTTGTCGGCGAACTAGCAACGGTCAGGAGCGTGAAAGACCTGCTCCTAGATTCTGACCGTCCGGCGAAGACCGACGGAGCCAATCCCGAGAATAACGCTCCTGGAACTCAATCGGGTGAAAAACGCGGACGGAGACAAGACGGCGAAGGAAACAACAACAACCGCCAAAGGATCAACATGATCATCGGAGGATCGCATTTTTACCAGGACTCCGTTTCGTCGATCAAAGCTTACGGACGGAGGGCCGAAACAAGCCCCGGATGGTGTCCAGAGGACGATGTTCCCAATCACGCAATCGTCTTCGTCGAACAGGATACAGCCGGACTCGATAAACCCCACTACGATCCTCTGGTCATCGACTTGGTGATTCAGGATCTCGAAGTCGGCCGCATCCTCATCGACACAGGGAGCACGGTCAACATCATGTTCCGCGACACTCTGCAGAGGATGAACATACCCCTCGGAGAAGTCATCCCAGAACCAAGACCGTTGACTGGATTCTCGGGCGTCACGTCCATGACCCTCGGAAAAATCAGGCTCCCGGTCATGGCTAACGAAGTCACGAAGATCGTCGAATTCGCGGTAGTGGATAACCCGGCTATCTATAACGCCATAATGGGAACTCCTTGGATAAACGCCATGAAGGCAGTCCCGTCCACTTACCATCTCAGCGTCAAGTTTCCAACACCGACTGGAACAGCGGTAATCTGGGGAAGCCAAAAACAGTCGCGACTCTGCTTCCTGGCTGAACATAAATTGCGCAGCAATCGGATTGCCCCAGTAGCTAACCCGAAGCGAACTAAGAAGCATCTGAGTATCTCCGAGAACTCAGCAAAGAACAGCTCGGATTTGTCCGAACAGGCCACAACTCAGGATAGCGGGAAACCTAACTCCCAACGCGACCACCGACTTAGCTGAAACAGTCAAGGCGCCAGAAATCGTGGAGTAATAGCAAACCGCGATAGAAACAGAACTACGAGATGGCTTGATCCTCGCAAGAGGTACGTAGGCAGCTCGTCGCAACCCGACGAGTTCAGCTGTGGGAACCGAAATTCGCACTGTCGATTTTAGTTAAGTTAAAACGTAGGAAAACTAAGTTGACCTAGTTTCCCCCGAGGATCCCGGCTATCTGCTGGGCCACGCACGACAAAGTTAATACGAGTCTAGTTTGGGAATAAATGCGTAAAATAAAGAGAGCAAAAAAAGAAAGAATCTTATTTCCGAATCTGCGGAGAGCGTTGGACAACAGGTCGAGATCTCGGCCACAAGAGCTGTCGATCGTCGCTAGTCTCAAAACCTAGATCTAACCTAGTTGAGTCGCAGCTCGCTAAAAAAGGAAATAAGCGCCTAAGTTCTAAGTTGCTCTGGGGTGGTTTCTTTCTTCTGATTTCGGATCCCCCTTCCTCTGCTCCTAGCTTTGCTTATATACTCCCATATGACGGTCTATCCCTGATGGGCTGAGTCTGCCGCGGGCTGGACTTTTTCCATTTTCGTCGGCTTTCGCGTTTATCGGGAAAGTTGACATTTATTTTTCGGAAAGTTGACATTTATCTTTTCGGAAGTTTAACATTTATCTTGTTATGCGGAGATAATTGTAAACCGTCATATCTATCCCTTTTAGAAAATCGTAAACGGGCTGTTCGATCGGGTTTGGTCCCTTTCGGGCCGTCTTCCGGTCTTCCGCTGTTTTCTACGATTTTCCTTGATAGAATGCTCCTACTTGGATGTCGAGTCTTTCGGAAGATCTTCGATCCATTGCTGAGGCACATGGTGTTTTAAGATAACCATCACCGTTTTATACGAAGTCTTCCTGTCCGTTGACGTCTTACGGGTTCTTTGGAATCTTGGAGCAGGAAAAGGAGTTTTGTTTGCGGGATCTCGGAAAGTCGCAAAGCACGGATTTTTGGCGACCCGGAAGCCTAGAATTTACGCACGAAGACTAGCCGTCCGACGACCCGAGCCAGCGCGGGGCTAGCCGCCCGGCGACCACGGCCAGCACGGGCGCTAGCCGCCGGCGGCCACGGCCAGCAAGGGGCTAGCCGCCCGGCGGCCACGGCCAGCACGGGCGCTAGCCGCCGGCGGCCACGGCCAGCACGGGGCTAGCCGCCCGGCGGCCACGGCCAGCACGGGCGCTAGCCGCCGCCGGCCACGGCCAGCACGGGGCTCGGCGCCCGGCGACCACGGCCAGCACGGGCGCTAGCCGCCGGCGGCCACGGCCAGCAAGGGGCCAGCCGCCCGGCGGCCACGGCCAGCACGGGCGCTAGCCGCCGGCGGCCACGGCCAGCACGGGGCTAGCCGCCCGGTGGCCACGGCCATGTCCGGAGTCGGCTGCTCGTTTCCTTCGGTTTGTGCGTGTTTTTGCGTTTTTAGTTTTCCGTAGGCTTTTCCCTTGTGTAGAAAATGTTTCTAGCAGTTTATTTCGAGATGATCAATCTCGAACTTAATATTTTCCCGAGGTTTCTCGATTAACAATTAGTCTCTCGAGGTTACTCTAATGTTTTTCCGAGACTTTCGGACATTGATTTCGTCTTGACCGATTTTGACCCCAACAGTTAGCCCCCCAGCTAGCTAGGAGCCGTAGAGTTCGTAGGTCCTAGCTTGCGGTATGGTTCGTGAGGAAAGTATGGAGACGAAATCGTGTCGAAGGTCGGGGTGAATAGTAAAATCTTTGCCTATAAAGACTTGTGAATCTTTTACCATTCATACTTCACCCAAGAATCTCAAGTTAATCTCTCTCTTGCAAATTCTCTCTCTACTTTTTAAGAAAAGAATGACTTCAAGATCAAAATCCTCGAGGAGGCAATCTCACTCGTCTTCGGATAGTTTTCATGCCGAGGATGAAGTTCCGAAGCCCGAGGTTTCAGAGATCAACAGGAATGCGTACTGCGACGCTGTCTTTGGTTCTGATGCTCCCCTTCCTGTGATCCCGATTCCCCGGCGACCCCTGAGGATGCGTAAGGAAATTGACTCGCCGAGCGAAGTATCCCCCGAATATCTCGGAATTCTTCGAGAGTTTTATGAGGTTCCGAAGGGAGTCGTGTTTCGCATTCCCCGTGGGAATGAGAGTTCGGAGCATCCTCCGGAAGGTTACTTCACTTGTTACGAGGCGTTCTTGACGCAATGCCGACTGTGGTTCGCAATCCCTGGGATCATTGTCCAGGCCCTCGACCGTTTCGGAATCGCAATCAGCCAGCTGAACGTGCCGGCTTTGGAGAGTTGGCTTGGCGTTGCGATTCTGAGTTATGAGTTAGGGATGGACCTTAGCCCTGCTGATTTCGAAGGGTTGTGGAACTCTAAGGCGACGAGCATCAACGGAGTATACTCCATGAAGGCGAGGACCAATTTTTCGGTAATCAATGGAGTTACCTCGCACGCCAAGGATCATGTTGATCATTTCTTTTTTGTGAGGATAGATGGAGAGTCTGTCGAGGAAGGCTTTCTCCATCTATTCCCGACGGACTGGTTGTACCAACGAGGTAAGATTGTCGCATCCCCTTTCTTAGAATCCGAAAGGCGAGTACTGAACGTGTGTGTTTTTTTTTTTTTTAGAGAACAGGTGTCTCGCGCACGTTCCTTCCGATCTCTTGACCAAGAGGGATATTTTTAGGTCGAGGCCTTGTTCCTGGAACTCCTTCACTCTCGACCGGATTCGAGGGGCGGTCGCGCTTCACCGATCGCGAGGCGGTACGCGACCCTGTGTCAATGATAGATCCTACGTTTTTGCCCCTTTAAGGCAGAGGCGGAGGCCTCGTAAGGACAAAGGGATTGCTTTTGAGACCTCGTCGGGAGATGGCGCACCGCCGAGATACGATCCTGGCTTTACCTCAGGGAATCAGGATGCTCCTCCCCCGGGTGACTTCTTTGATGAACTCCCTCCGTCCTTTTCCCGTGACGAGTCTTTGGACAACGAGGAGAGGGACAAGGTGACCACGGAGGGTGCTCGCTTGGTCAACGAGGTTTGTTTTTGAAACTTGAGTAACTCCTCTTTTCTTTTTATTTGACCTTGGCCTTTCTGCAGGCCGTGAGAGTTTGGAATGCATCGATCGATGGGAGTTTCCGCACTGCCCGGCTGGCCCGTTTCAAAGCGGAGGAAACGGAAAGGGAATTTGCTAAGTATCGGTTGGAGGTGGAGGAGCAGAATCGCCGGCAAGCCAAGGTCCAGGCTCGAGCCCTCGTTCGTGCGGAAAGGAGCGGACGGAGAAGAGCTGTCGCCGAGCTGAACCGAAGGGCCGAAATTTTTTCTACTGAGTTCGAAGCGTACAAAGAGGCTCAGGACTTTGTAGGTGATTTTCGCGAGTGCCGTGGTTCGGTCGGTACTCTTAACAAGATGCAGCGCGAGGACTTCTCTCTTTCCGGCGAACTTGCCACGATGGATGGCTCGATGAGAATATGTGCCAACGCCGAATCCTTTGTTCCTCCGATCGAAGGGAGAATCCGAGAACTGTGGAATCCTATCCAAGTCTCGGAAGATACGGCGGATGTAGGCGAGGGTTCAAATGCAGGCGACGGGGGTGAAGAAGTCGACCAGCCCGACTCTTCGTTCGGAATATCTCTAACCGACTATTATGCATTTGATTATAATTTGTGATAGGCCAAGTGTGGCCGTTTGTATGTATGTGTTGCGACCCTTAGGAGGTTGTGTGACTTTGTATTTTTCGGGATCGGCCGTTGGTGGCTTTCGAATCCCTGTTATAAATGCTTTTTATAAACTATGCGTTTTGATTTATACTTTCGTCAAGTGTAGAGGGTCTGAATACGTGTAGTCACTTCGCATTCAATCTCTTTTTTTTTTGTCGCTAGGTCCGTAGGTCACTTTGTAGCGAACGTTAGGTTTGTAAGCGATAAGAGGCAAATTTGGGATCTCGTATCCTGGATACTTATGCCTATGAGATGTCTTAGATACCAGCAAGGCCGGGTTTAGGGCAAGACCTAGGTCTACTTTCGGACTAAAGCTGTGCGATGACAAATCGGCTTTCGTTTTGCTTGTTTGCGATTTCGACCTGACTCGTACCGTTCTAGAATCTGCGAAGTGCTTATCGGCTTATATGATTCGTTTGGATACGAGTCGAGCTACTTCCTTTACGAAGAGGTAACCAAAATTTGGATTTTTTGTATAGCGCGCTATGATATCCTTGTCGGATGCAAAAGGACTCCGTTAGAAGCCGGACTACGAATTTGATTGAGTGAAACGTTTCTATATTTTTCCGTCGGGGCCAATCGATGGAAGCGAATTTTAGAGTCGCGGATGGACTGTTTGGTGGAGTTTTTAGAGTCGCGGATGGACTGTTTGGAGGAGAATGGAGAATCAAGACTTTTCGGGAACTAACGACGTCTCGCGTTCCTCAAAGATATGATTTTCGTTTTCCTTAATGTTTACGCGTTAAGTAAGCATTTGAATCAAAAGAATTATAATTTATAATGTAGATTACATGCGAAAAGTGTTTTTGCGGGAGTACAAGGATGTCTGTCCCCATCTTCCCCCCCCCCCCCCTTTTTGGTGAGGGGGATAGCTGAACTCGTCGGGTTGCGACGAGCTGCCTACGTACCTCTTGCGAGGATCAAGCCATCTCGTAGTTCTGTTTTATCACGGTTGCTATTACTCCACGATTTCTGGCGCCTTGACTGTTTCAGCTAAGTCGGCGGTCGCGTCGGGAGTTGGGTCATCCGTTTTTTTCGGCGACGGACTCGAGGATTTTCCCACTATCCTGAGTCGTGGCCTGTTCGGACAAATCCGAGTTGTTTTTTGCTGAGTTCTCGGAAATACTCAGGTTCTTCTTGGTTCGCTTCGGGTTAGCTACTGGGGCGTTCCGATTGCTGCGAAGTTTATGTTCGCTAGGAAGCAGAGTCGCGACTGTTTTTGGCTTCCCCAGATTACCGCTGTTCCAGTTGGCGTTGGAAACTTGACGCCGAGATGGTAAGTGGACGGGACTGCCTTCATGGCATTTATCCAAGGAGTTCCCATTATGGCGTTATAGATAGCCGGGTTATCCACTACCGCGAATTCGACGATCTTCGTGACTTCTTTAGCCATGACGGGAGTCTGATTTTTCCGAGGGTCATGGACGTGACGCCCGAGAATCCAGTTAATGGTCTTGGTTCTGGGATGACTTCTCCGAGGGGTATGTTCATCCTCTGCAGAGTGTCGCGGAACATGATGTTGACCGTGCTCCCTGTATCGATGAGGATGCGGCCGACTTCGAGATCCTGAATCACCAAGTCGATGACCAGAGGATCGTAGTGGGGTTTATCGAGTCCGGTCGTATCCTGTTCCTCGAAGGTGATTGCGTGACTGGGAACGTCGTCCTCTGGACACCACCGGGGCTTGTCTCGGCCTTCCGTCCGTGGCTTTGATCGACGAAACGGAGTCCTGGTAAAAATGCGATCCTCCGATGACCATGTGATCCTTGGCGGTTGTTGTTGTTTCCTTCGCCGTCTTGTCTCCGTTCGCGTTTTTTCGCCCGATTGAGTTCCAGGAGCGTTATTCTCGGGATTGGCTCCGTCGGTCTTCGGCGGACGGTCAGAATCTAGGATCAGGTCTTTCATGCTCTGACCGTTGCTAGTTTGCCGTCGAGCAGCTTCATAATGAGTCTAGCGCCGAGGACTTTGCAGTTGGCGGTGGAGTGACCTCTCGTCTGATGGAACTCGCAGCTGGAATTGTCCTTGTACGAGTTCCGCGTCCAGGTGTTTCCGCGGTCCTCCCTTGTTCGGATTAACGGCGTAGTTATGTTCGCCTTGGACGTCTTCCCCTTCGTGATGGACGTACTTGTCGTTACGAGAGGTTTTCTTCTTGCCGGACGCTTTCGGCGGTCCATGCTTTTGCGCTAGGATTTTCATCTCTTCTTCATGATGATGAAATCCGTTGCCTTGTGGAGAGTGTCTTGGATGGTGCGTGGCCTTTCCAGAGAAATCCACTTTCGGAATTTCGATTTGTACCAGAGTTTTTCCTCAGGGCGTCGATGGCGACTCTGTCGCTGAGGCCTGTTACCCTGGACATCACGAGTTTGAACCTCCTTATGTAGTCGCGGAGCGGTTCGTCTTCCTTTTGAATTAGACCCAAAGGTCTACGTCGGAAGTTTCCCTGTCCATGAACATGGAGAATTGCTTCAGAAAGCCGAAGCAAGTTGGCGGAAACTTCCGATGGAGTTTCTTTTCAAGTGGGAGAACCACTCGAGCGCAGCACCTCTGAGGTTCTCGACGAATAGGAGACAGCAGCCGACGTCCTTTTCCCGCTCCGGAAGTTTAGACCTTGCCATCGCAATCTGGAAAGACTGCAGATGTGCTTTTGGGTCTGTGGTTCCATCGTAGGTGGGAAGCTTTATTTTCCCAGGATCTGAGACTCGCGCCTCCGTGATCGAGAGGTGAACGGAGTTTTTCTCGACTCCTCGAGGAGCAGGTCGATCTCGGGGGCAGTGCTGGTCGCGTGGTGAATCTGCGATTTTACCGCTTTCACCTCGGCTGCAGTTTTGGGCGATGTACTCGCGCAAATCGGGATTCGTTGGCGCCGTTGCGCTCCTCTGTCTTCGCTGGCGGCGATAGGCCCGAGTCTGGTCCTCAGCCAACCTTTCTTGCTCCGACCAGTAGAGGTCTTCTTCCTCTTCTGTCATGGGTTTTTCGAAGGCTGCCGCCAGTCGAGCTGACTGACTTCGGGTCCTTCTGGGTGGATGTCGGCGTCTTCGTCGGACGGATCCGATTGATCGCTGACATCCAGATTGATTCTTTCGACGTCGTCTCCTTCGTTGTCCCTTGCGGGAGGTGGAAGGTTGCCTGTCGTTTTCTTCTGCCCCGTCGGAGTGGTATCGTCAGGGACGAGTTCCGGGGATTTTCTCGGGGCATCTTTTTCTTGGTCTCCGGAAGTTCCGAAGTCGAGCCTCCTGACACGCCTCACCTTGGTGGATCCGCGCGGGAGTTTGCTTTTCGCTGTTAAGGTATTGACCTGTTTAGCGAGTGAAGCCATTAGTTTCTCTTGTTCTTCCGACCGTTTCTGGGCGGTGGCGAACAGTTCCTTCACCTGGTCCAGCATCGCGGTGTTTGCCTCGGCAGTGACCGTCGATACGTTTCCGCAGGAGTCTTCTCAGCGTTGGCATCGACGGCTGGTCCGTCGTGCGTTTGCTTGTCTTTTTCCGCGTCAACAGACATGCTTAACTGGGCGTGCGTAGTTGCGAGAAAGATAAAGCCGTGATCCCCCTCCTTCTAGCGCCAAACTGTGGGAACCGAAATTCGCACTGTCGATTTTAGTTAAGTTAAAACGTAGGAAAACTAAGTTGACCTAGTTTCCCCCGAGGATCCCGGCTATCTGCTGGGCCACGCACGACAAAGTTAATACGAGTCTAGTTTGGGAATAAATGCGTAAAATAAAGAGAGCAAAAAAGAAAGAATCTTATTTCCGAATCTGCGGAGAGCGTTGGACAACAGGTCGAGATCTCGGCCGCAAGAGCTGTCGATCGTCGCTAGTCTCAAAACCTAGATCTAACCTAGTTGAGTCGCAGCTCGCTAAAAAAGGAAATAAGCGCCTAAGTTCTAAGTTGCTCTGGGTGGTTTCTTTCTTCTGATTTCGGATCCCCCTTCCTCTGCTCCTAGCTTTGCTTATATACTCCCATATGACGGTCTATCCTGATGGGCTGAGTCTGCCGCGGGCTGGACTTTTTCCATTTTCGTCGGCTTTCGCGTTTATCGGGAAAGTTGACATTTATCTTTTCGGAAAGTTGACATTTATCTTTTCGGAAGTTTAACATTTATCTTGTCATGCGAAGAGATATTGTAAACCGTCGCATCTATCCCTTTAAAAATCGTAAACGGGTGTTCGATCGGGTTTGGTCCCTTTCGGGCCGTCTTTCGGTCTTCCGCTGTTTTCTACGATTTTCTTTGAAGAATGCTCCTACTTGGATGTCGAGTCTTTCGGAAGATCTTCGATCCATTGCTGAGGCACATGGTGTTTTAAGATAAATCATCACCGTTTTATACGAAGTCTTCCTGTCCGTTGACGTCTTACGGGTTCTTTGGAATCTTGAGCAGAAAAGGAGTTTTGTTTGCGGGATCTCGGAAAGTCGCAAAACACGGATTTCTGGCGACCCGAGGCCTAGAACTTACGCACGAAGACTAGCCGTCCGACGACCCGAGCCAGCCCGGGGCTAGCCGCCCGGCGACCACGGCCAGCACGGGG
>NW_026615783.1:0-38701 GCF_000801105.2 Raphanus sativus
TTATGTAGAATCTTCTTTTCTTTCTTTTAAATAGTTAGCTAGAATTCTTTTTCTTTCTTTTAAATAGTTAGCTAGCATCGTTTTTTTTTTTATCAAAAAAAAAAAGCTAGCATCGTTTTATCCTTCAGGCTTATTCTCTTTTATACGATCATCACATATTTAGTTTGTAATGAAATACGCATTGTTATATAGTTAATTCCTCTTCTCCCCCACCCTTTCTTCCACATCGTTTTTGGTGTCTTCATTTAAAAAGACTATTGATTAAAAAAGTACTCTTCTGTTTTTTTTTTTTCCCACAGAGATTTTAATTTATTAACGGGTCAAGCCCAGCAAAGGCCGAAGCCCAAGAACCTTACAACCGGGACAAAGCCCAAAGAAACCCGCAGGCTAAACAACAAAAAACACACTAGATGGGCTCTCAGTCCAGTAACACAGCCGAACGACTTGGTCGCACAAACCGTCAGGGAGCGAGGACACGTGTGAAGATCTTCACCGTCAGGACGCCACGCGTTGCTACCGACTCAACCTGACCGTCGTCGCCTCTAGACGTCGCCGGAACACCTCCATCTCTGTCTTCATTTCGTCGGAGCTCGTCTAACCAAGAGCCTCCAAACTGAAACCATAACTCATCTTCTCCGCACTGTCTTCACGCCGGGGATTTCCTCGTTTGATAAACAAGATCTCAACCGACTTGCAATTGCTTCAAACTTTAGACATGCTAAACGAGAACCGCAGCTTTCTTTCTGTCTTGTAAGTCGACGCCGTCACCGGAGAGCATCCTCATCTCGAGAGCTCCTCCGCAGTGACCCGATGCGACACCCTTACACCGAAAGCCCCACCGACACTTCACACACATAACCTTAGACACCACAACCCAAAAGAACCCGGGTTCCAAGACGGCAGCGCGAAGCTTTGCAAGCCTCCGCACTCCGTAAACAAACACCGACGAAGGCGGATCTGAAGAAGCCTCCCCTTCCCGGCAGCTGAAACCGGCGGCGGTGGATCTGGGAAAAGCTCCACCTCCCGGAAAGAAGCCGACGACGATGGAACTATGGTAGCTTCCGTCTCCCGGAACCGAACACCCTAACATGCAAGCCGCTCCACCTGCACCCCACGCCTCTAGACGACAGCGTCGTTGCTCCAAACCCGAAACCTCCAACGACGGTGGTTGCAGAAGCAGAGCTCGGACAAGGCGATCGCTAAAGGACGTCGTAGATGGAGTAAAAAGAAAACGCTGGACGGAAAGAAAAAGGACGCCGGCGACGGCACGGACGCTCACGCGCCGGCCGTACGCCGGATCCCGATCTGGTAGCTTCTCTCTCTTCTCTCTTCTCTCTCTTCTCTCTTCTTGACAAAATCTGTCTCTTAAGTACTCTTCTGTTTCATTTTACTATATTGAAGCGGATGAAAAGTATTTTTTTTGAAATAGAGGAAATATTAAATATTTCATCGGTATTTATGTTTGTTTGTTAGTCACCAATTCTTTTTTATTAAAATTGATTGTTTTAAACATCGGTATTTCATAGCTGATCAGTCGAAGACCTTCAAGAAAAATATGTTAAAGAGATTATATTTGATTTGATAAAAAATCTATATATGTACACTAAGCGTTTTGTGTTTGCATTTACATTTTGCATAACTTTTTTGGTTCTTAATAGAGGCAAAAACAACAAATCATAAAAAAACAATTCGCGATGGTTAAATAATTAAAGAAATTATCATTTGGTTTCAGAAGATAGTTTTCATTTTTCCAATATGTTCTAAATGAAGAAAAATAACATTCTTCATTAGCAGTATTAAATATAGAGACGTGGCTAATACAAACAAAACAATAGGTTTTTAATGAAAATCAGTTTAAAAAATGGACATTAAAGACATCACACGCATTAAAATAAAATGGTCCAGTGGATCATTTCATTTCCAACTTTTTAAGGGCCAAAAAATCTCACAGAAAAAGAAGAGAATAGCGAATCAATTTGGAAACTGGAAAATGACAGCAAGATTGAATAAAGGAATTCAATAGAAAAAATAAAAAATAGAAAAGATAACAAAATGTCTCTAGTGCTATACATCATTTTCTCATTTAATTGCACTTTTTGGGTCTATTTCTAACAAATACAGTCAATTAAAACATTTTAATGTGTTATTCTATTTATTCTTTAAAATAGGAAAAAATATAATTAAGTGTTACTCTATTCTATTTTGGATTCAAAAATAAAATGGGGTTAACTTTTTTTTTCAAAAATAAATTGGAATAAAATATAAATATAGTTTAAAATGCTCTTATTAGTTACTCGCGGTCCAACTTATTCGCTATATAAGCTGGAGTGCAAACTTATTTATCTGATTAGATAGATACATTAATGTTGTACAGACAGTCAGACACAAAAATCTTGATTTCGACTCAAATATGCCAGCTTTTATATTGGAGGAGAAAAGCAATGTCAGACCTAAAAGTAAATGTAGTGGTCAGAAACATACATCTGAAAAACCTTAGGGGAAATAAACAGTTGTAGGAAACAACAGGCCTACCCACAAGAAGACTCCATCCAACATGACAACATGAATGGGTCTTTGTTACAAAACAAATAACATTTATAACTTGTACATATCGACATACATTTTCCCACGTAAAAGTTTTACAAAAAAATAAAAATAAAAAATAAAAGAGAGAAAACAAAATAAAATCGATCATAAAACGTTACAATTTAAATCAACAGGTGATTTCTTTTTCCTCAAAAAGTTTTCACATGACAAAGAAAAAAGGAAACGAAGATGATACCGTCTTTGTTTAGTAGTAATTTCCCGAGAAGAAGGGTTCTTCGTAAGGGAATGACTCCCAAAACCCATCGTTTTTGTGGTTCACGTCGAGCAAGAGATCAGGGAGGTCGGAGAACGCGTCGTCAGCTATTGAGGCCATAGCTGGAGACGACAGTTCCGTGCTTCCGGTAGACGGTGACGACGTCTCTACCTCCATATCAATGAAGGCTGAAGCTGCAGCCTCCGCTGCAGCGGCTTGGATGTCTTTAGGGTCGGCGCTAGCCGGTCTAGGGAGGTGGTAGGCTAGCTCCGGGAAGTTGAGATGAGCAGAGTCACCTTTTATGGCTAAAGCCGCCACGTCGTGAGCACGAGCAGCCATCTCAGCCGTGGGGAAGGTACCGAGCCAGATTCTTGATTTCTTCTTTGGCTCTCTGATCTCGGAGACCCATTTTCCCCATTGTCTCATTCTCACCCCCCTAAAACTTTGATGCTTTGAAACATTGATCTTTTCATCATCAAAATCTTCTTTGACTCTTTTCTTCTTCTTGATATTATCATTATTATTATTCAGTACTCTCCCCATGCCCTTCGCCTGAGACCTTCTCCGGCAGTCATCAAGATGTGATTCCAAAGAAGAAGAGTGATCCATCAAATGTAATGAAAGAAGGGCTAGTTTGGTGGGAAGATGTTTAGAGGGGGAAAGATATTTTGTGTTTGTGGTTTAGTTTGAGAGTAGAAAAAAGACTGAGAAGAATAGGTGGATGTGGTTGGTTATTATATACATCCAAATTAGAAAGCATAGTTTCTTTTTGTAGGCTATACCTAAAATATATGTATAAGTATTCAATACACATTTGGATTTTCAATCTATATACAAATGAAAAAAACACAATTTCTCTATATATATGTAGATACCGCGTAACTTATACAACATTCATATGCTTTGGAACCATTATATGTGAGTTAGAAACAAAAGAATAATATATAAAATGCTCCACTAATTTAATCTATAAACATTTTAGCCATAAAATTAAAAGAAGTAACCAAAAAACAGTGCATTTGGAATTAGTTAAGAGATCAATGGTTAAGATAACAATATGATAAGAGATGGTAATTGGTGGTGGCAATGACACAAACTAGCTAGGATAACTCCAAGTATTATAAGTTTAGAATGATAACTAATTTATGATGAACTTGGCCATCATTTGTTGGTGATTTCATTTAAGAACTTATTACTCCTCACAGCTCGGCGTTTGTCATTTACTGGGCACCTAACTAATGGATTATTTAAACAATGCATTTACGCTTGCATTGTCCCATCCCATGTCATGTATTATACTATAGCAACGTACATGCATGTATAGATAACAGATGTCACATGTCTATGCATGTATATGTATGGACATCTCGAAGGAGTCAAGTCAAACATCGTTTTCGTCTCTGGACTATTGGGTTAAACAAGATTAATATAAGCGCTGTCAAAAGTAATTTTTATTAGGGTATCGTCGTAGCACTTTGGTCTTTCACCACCAACCAACTAACATTTTCTAAAATGAAATTAATACGAGTGAGTTGCTCAAAAAGAAAAGAAATTAATACGAGTGCATATTTGTTTGTTTATTTTCAATGTTGGAGGATATCTAGATAGAAGACAGCAGTTCATGAATCCTCGGTCCATTCCACATAGAAAAATCATACAGTTTCAAATCCTTTCACAAATTACGTGCATCATCACCAACGTGGATTAATTCTCAACGTTGATTCAATCGTATTCATAACCCATGCCATAATCATCGAATTAACAATTTTTCATTGTTTGATCTCTTCAGCCAACATTGTTTTTTCAAAGTATTATATATGGACGAACCGAGTTTTTTTATTTTATAAGGCATTGCACAGAGGGTTTTGCCTAAATCTTCATAGTTATTTTATTTCCTTTTGGATTCTAACCTATATAGTTTCACTTTGTGGAAGCACCTTAGCTTAATAGTTAAAGTCTAAAGGTTTCTACACCCAGATTTGGGGTTCAACTTCCAGACTATACAATTTATTGCAGATTTTTCAAATTCAGATTTCAAGTCCCGGAAAAAACGCGATTGATTAGGCAACTATGAAGATTATGGAACGAAGAATTACAGATAACTATACGATTATGGAAGGAAAGATTACAAGAGATCTTCAACATGGTGCAAGTAAACCTGGTCAGACGTAGATTTTCATAGGACGGTTCAGATGATGCAATATCATAATAAATCAGCATTAAAAAAAAACCTATATAGTTTCGCTGTTGTAATCAAAAATTTAAATCCTAAAAAAAAAGTTTTAAATCCTTTCGTTGAATGCAAGTACAGCAGCGAGGAAGCCGACATTTCTTGCATTTGTACCATCGCTCTTCCCGCATTCCGTCCGAGCCGTTTGAACTTTTGGATCTATTTTCGCTTTATACCATGTCAAGATGTGAATAGAAGCTCCCATTGTATTATTTACATGACTTATATAATATATGTAGAACCTAAGAAAAACCCCAAAGTTTGAGATAACTCAGGATATACATATACAAAGAATATTTACAAATCTCTTCTCTTATATAATTCAGATGAAGAATGCATACAAATGCAACACTCTTAATCCAACTACCAATTCCATATAGATGCATGTATCAAGAAGAAGAAAGTTTCATTTATTTCAAGGACCACAAGGAAACGTATTCATGGTGGTTCAATGTTTTCTTTGTGCACCATATATAGTAGTTCAATGTTTAAAATGATTACCCTATGCATTAAAGAGAGATTTATGTCACCCCATTGCGATCAATCATATGGTTGGCCACATGCTTGAGAATTGAGATATTAATCTGCAGTCTGGTTGAATCCATCGGTTATATATATAAAATGATTAACTAATTTAACTTACAAAAATATAAATACCTAATTTTTACAAGCATTTCAACTTTTCCAGTTATGTTAAGTGCATACATTTTAATTATTATTCATAAATAAAAATGAAAAACATTCATGTCTTACACAAAATTTCAAGATATAAACATGTTCGGCATATAACTTAAGGTGCTTTTTATATAATTTCTGATTTTATTAAGTGTAATGTGAGTTTACCTAATCTTCATGAAGAAGATTTGCCAATTTGGGAATGAAACATAAAAGAACAATTGAGGAAATTGTTCTTTGTTTTGCCAGTTTGTCTGCCACTGTGTTTGCTTCTCTTCCGGTCCATGTAAATTTGATATCATCAAACTTTTGAGCCCACCATTTGATCTCTCTCGTCCAATTATAACCACTGAAGTATAGAATGCGTTTGTTAAGGTACTTCTTTATTTTACATTAAAAAAACGTGAATAAAATCTTAAATAACCAATGCCTCTTTCAGCCGCAAATAGAATTCCAAATAACCTCGTGGCTCAGGAGTTAGAGTCTAGCTGAGCGGAGGTGCTGCTTAATCAACGGTCGGATGTATTCATGGTAGCCATCAGGGACCACTGTGTCATTGAGTGGATCTTTCAGTGCTTCCTCGAACAGCTTTGGGTAAACGTTTCCATCATAACGGCCCAGCACCGAGCCAAGATAGTGGTCTGTGTAGTCAAATGCGTCCACGAGAGCGACTGCGTTTGGTCGAACCTGAGAGTAGAGTGACCGAAGCTGGTGGTTGGCGAGTGAGGCTTGTTCAGAAGTGATGGAGTTAGTGGTTAGAAAATCCCCAAGGTGTTTGTGAATGAGATGGAGTGCATAGATATAGCATAGATTCTTTAGCTGATTCTTAACTCCTTTTCCTTTGATCTCACCCTCTAGTTTGACTATAAACCTGTAAAATTTCAACTAGTTAGGGAGTTTCACTTTTTGTAATAGGCTTTTCTTGTCACTTAAGGCCTACACTAATTGATCAAGATTAAGTGAAGAATCTTAGTACTTACTTGGAAACAACAATTAACTGGCAATGTGCAATTGCAGCCTCAACAAGATCAGCCAATAGCTCAGAGAATCCTTGTTCTTGATTCTCAAATTTGCTTAGATTGTTAGCACAAGAAACAGCCATTCTCAAAGCCCTTGCTTCAAAAGCTTCCAACACCATAGCAGGGTTTAGCCAATCCTCAGCTGCATGCTCAGCCAAGAAGATACTTTAGAAAACAAATCAAGAATAAGATGATAAACTTATGATAAGTTCTTGGACAAATCTCACCTTTTCGAATGCTTGAACGGCATTGCAAAAGATGTTTTGCTCTGCCCATATATGCAGTTGTTCCAGTAGGAGCCTTTCCAGAACCCAACTGTGAAACTGTCTTCATCAAAAATCTAGCAACCTGTAAACATAACAAATTTTAAATACAATCAAATCTATTTAAAATGGCTCTATATAGTATTATTCTAGAAAGTGAGGAAAAAAGTATACCTGTAATTGCAACACTACATTGTCTCCCTCATAAGTGCAAGCAGGAACATATACAGCAAACAGCTCAGGAAGGCCACTGCACCACAAGTAGCCATGTCCACCACATAGCTTGCGACATTCTTCAATACCATCCTGCAACCAACAAAAATACACCATTTTTCAAAATAACTTGTTTTTAATAAGTGATAAGTGGCAACAATGTCAAAAGCGTACAGAGGTTGCTGAGGTAGTCATAGACTTCAATCCTGCAGTGCATGCATGAGCTTCAGGCAACGTTGCGAAATCACTAGCCTCTAGTCTTTGTGTTACATCTGTGTACAACCATTTCAGCCATTCTCCTACAAACCGAAATGCATATGCAGATGCCAACAGAGGAAACAATCTGTTCTGCTGAGTTTTGTAATCAATCACCTGCCCACATATAACAACATCAACAAGTGATTTTTATCAGGCCGGTCCTAGGGCATAAGCAAGTGAAAAATATCAGCCTATTACCTCCAAATATTTAAAAATAATACATAAACATAGACTTCTAAATTTATAGAATTTTTTTTATTAAAGCTCTACTAAATTGTTTATACCTCTCAAAATCTCAGGCCCTGATTTTAAGAACCATGAACATCTTCAATCATGGTAGACAACTTTGTCCTAATAGTTATCTACAGTGGAGTTAACAGAGAGTAAGTACAGAACCTGTGTCTCAATTCCACCATTCTGTGAGCCAAACTGCCTCCTCACTGCACTGTACCTTGTAGCTATGCATACTGCTCTGGCCATTGCAATGGAAGCATTGGACACAATAGTCTGTCTCACAGACACCATAGTACCATACATCAGTTGCCTTGGAACATCTGATGGTACATATTTTCCCTCTCTTGTCACCTTTGACAGCCTGAGAGAAGACAAAAATGCAGAAACATGAATCAGTTTCTTTGTAGAGAGATGAACTATATGGTGAAATGCTTATTCACACAAGGCAAAAGAGAGAGAGAGGACCTCATGAGCATTTGATCTCTAGGAATACAAAACTTATCAAACATAAGAAAACCATTGTCCATTGAGTTATATGCTCCGTTTCCAAACTTCACCCCTATGTCACCAATTGTTATTCCTGGAAGAGGAGAATGATCATCCATATTGCGTAGTTGGACGATGAATCCTGAAAGAAGATGAAAGATTTAGCAATTATAATAATAATAATGAAAAAAAATAAACGAAACAAGAAACTCCTTATTGTGCTTACCATGGACACCGTGGTCTTTTCCATCGGTTATAAGACGAGCATAAATCACAGCATGAGTAGAAACCTTTCCCAAACCACCAGGCCACCACTATTTAAAACACACAAAACAAAGTTAAACACACAACTGAAAGACTGTCTGAGATAAAAATATATATATTGTTTTGTCCCTCTTGTTTTGCTTACTTTGGATGATGTTTGAGATGGACTGTGAAGGATAAACTGGTCTGTCTGAGGATCAAAAGTAGCAGTTGTCTCAAGGCCTTGAACGTTAGAGCCATGACCAAGCTCAGTTTGAGCATAGCAACCGATTATCTTCATCTTGTTGGCAAGAGGCAACCACTTTTGTTTCTGTTCCTCTGTCCCTTGTCCTTTGATTGCAGGCACAAACATTCTCTGGCGGCCACACAACAACCATTTTAACAAGCAACCAAACTCAAAACTCTCTGAGCATTCAAACAAAACAAAGAAACTGGAGTGTTTTATACCCAATGAAGATCCAAGAAGCCAGGTTGATCCATGAAATGTCTCAACATGAGTGACTCATCATCAGAGAGAGGAAGCTCGGTGATCAACTTCCAAGCATGAACGCTTTTCCTCAACGTGTTCTTGAACAACTCTTTCCTTGTCATTATAGCTCTGTTGCTTTTCTCAAAGACCTAACATGTCATTAAGACAATAGCTGCAAGATTTACATCTAAGTTTCACCGGAACACACACACACACGCGTATGACACACACAAACACTAACCGGATCACTGGCGACAAGGCGGGACATCCGGTTTGAGACCTCGAAAGCGTGGCGTGAACCGGCCCACACGATCTTCATGTCGTCGACGTTGAACTCTGCTTTGTTTCTTTCATGGGCAAGGTGATCGCCTCCCTCCATCGGTTTCGCCGTTGTTAGATTCAGACTGTGGAGAAATAGTCAAAGTTCAGAGAGAAGCCATTTAATAAGAGAGTTAAAAGCTTTACTTGCGGCTTTTGGATAGGACAAATCCGTTAAGTTACGTACCAAAAACAGAGGATTGTTTTTTTTTTCGGACAAAACAGAATGATATCCACAGAAGTAGGGAAGTGCACTAATTAGTAGTTGACCGACGGATATTAATGAGCTTTCGGCTCTAACCGGTGGCATAGGGAACCAAGGGAAATCATCCATTCCCACTTTTTTTTTTGAAACACTTTTTTTTTCGAAACACCATCCATTCCCACTTATTCCTTAAAAGTTACACCATTTATAGAGAATTTTTGTTCCGTCTGATTCTGTCATTCCTTAAATTTTTAAAGAACCATAGAACAAAATCATTTATTATCAAAATTGATATGGAACAAAAGTGATAAATATTCCTTTTAATTCCATTAATTTTATTCATATTCATTCATTTCCTACTCATTCCTATTCCTAATTCATGTATTGGTCCTCCACTCATTTTGTAACGTTTTGAGTTATAAACGTCGAGTATAAACTTGGGCCTTTTTCTTCAGCCCATTTTTATTCTATATCTTCATTTAGAGGGATGTAAAACTCCATTTTTTTCTTTATAAAATGGAACAATTTCACAAGGAACTATGGTTTACTCTACCCTTACTCTATTTTCAATAAAAAATGAAATAATAAACAAAAGTTAAATACATTATTTCATAAAAAAATAATTTTGTTCTATTATAAAATGAAAGATAAAGTGGAATTGGAATATTTTTATTCTAGTTTTATTTTGAAATAAAAAAATGGAGCTGAATTGGAGATATTTTTAATGAGGGTTGCATGATCCTTACGAATTTTTATTACAACTTGTATTAATAAATTATAAATTTTCAATCTAATTTTATTTTGAAGTAAAAAAATAGAGTTGAATTTTGAGATATTTTTAAAGGATTACATGATTCTTGTGAATTTTTGTTACAACTTTTTATTTTTATTTATAAATTAAAAACTGGTGAAATATTGTAAAATCAGTACAATGACCTGGTTATACATTTGCTCGGTATTAACTTAAACCCATAATTTAATTTTACTGAACTAAAAAAAATGTGGCTGGCGGATGGTTCAGCCATTAATCATACTAGACCAATACCAAATAACACGTCTCCATGTGTTGTTTTAACTTCAAATAGAAAATTTTGGATGATTTTTTTACAAGATACTAATATAGACATGATGGTTGTTAATCCATATACCTGACTAAAGTTGATTTCCCCTAGTGGTAAATCCTCAAAAGTCACACCAATATGGAGGTGGAAAAGTAGCCAATGTCAGTAAACGAATAATGAAACTAACATGACACACAAAGAAATGTACCATTTCTATATAGTTTGAAACTGGATATATGGAGGCGATATACTGATATACATTTGGTATTGTTACTTTTTCCCGTCTCTTGAATCTAGATTTGGATTTTCAAAGTAATATTCCAACTAGTCAACCAAGTGATGGTAGTTTAATAAAGCGACGATAGTTTAACGATAATCTTTTGGGATTTAGTATGTATTCATATTACTTTTGGAAATTAAATTAATTACTCTGTTAGTTTGAATTTAGGATTCAATCCAAATGATTTATATGGTAGATCGCAACAGATGATCGGTTTACTTTTTGATATTAGTCGAAAAGTATTCCAAACTCGTGTTAGATAGCGTGATAACTAATTTACTCTGTAATACTAAATGGATTTTTTTCGAAATTAATCGGATCAGCTGATTTATAAAAAAAATCAACTGGTCAAAAAAAAACAAAACAAGTGTTCAAATCTTATTCAAAGAGTTTTTGAAATGAAGTGTTATTTGTTTGTTTTGTTATTGGTCACCATGATATCACATCTACCTTTACTATCCTAACTCCTTTAAATAGAACCATTTGTATTTTGTAATATATGACCACATTATATTGTCATTATTACTTTCGCGGACCGTGGATAATTGATCAGCTACTTTTCATTTTTTTTTGTTGGTTTTAATTATAAGTCGAATATAATAAATTTGCTTCAAACAAGAATATAAATAGCATATTAGCCTTTTTGCTTCAAACAAGAATATAAATAGCATATTTGTAGAAGTAAAATTCACCCCAAAGATAACTATTAAGATTTTTAAAAAAACATTTTCTTGCTAAATGAAGAAAACTCTTAACAAGTTTGATTGAGGAGTTGTAAAGTAGAATATGACCACATAAATAGGTCAAATGTGAACACCGACCGCATCATTATAAATAAATTTTCTTTATTAAAAGATTAATAAAATTAGAATTTAGCGATAGTCTTTGTTTTCTTTTGTCAACCAAGTCGAACTGATTTTTTCTTTTCCAAAACCAAAAGAAAAAAACCAATTTGTTCGATAATTAGAGAAAAAGGAAAAGAGATAATCCTTAAAATGTTATCCGGCGGGGGTTGTGGTGTGCGACGCATGACTCTTTTGCCATAAACCGTAACGACACACGTCATCTAACAATTGACTTTCAGCTAATCCATTACATCAGGTAAAAATGCTGTCAGTTTAGCAAAACTCCTGAAAACACTCGATCCTTTATTTTTATTATATTTAATATTTTATTTTTGGTTCTCCTCTCTTAAAGAGAAACCAAAGAGATTGAGTGGAGATTAGGCAAAAATCATCATCGAGATCCCCAAATTCGGAAAAAGCTTAGAACATTGATATTAGGGTTTCGTCTCTTCTTCGATCATAGGCACGATTGATCGGTTGTACTAGATTAATCTCCGTTCTCGTCGTAGGCGGCGCCTGATCGGATCCGATTGTGTTTGTTCAGGCGAAACATGGTGGTGATATCCCTGAAGATATTCAATTCAGCTTTTCTCCGATCGCTTCCGCTTGACTTGATCAGGATCTCGATTTCGTGCAGACTTTCATCTTGGCTTTGTCTTCGAATCCATTAGGGCTTTTCGTTGTGTGTTTTGAATCAGATTGTTTGGATCTTTTGATTGGGAGATATGTATATCGAAGAAGTGATGGAGAAGGAGGAGAGATCGGTTGAGGAGGAGGTTAGTGGAGATAAGAAGATAGTGGTGAGCAGAGGAAACGTGACAAAGATGGCACTTGTTGGCGTGGGCGCTCGTGCCTTGTTCTACCCGACGCTTGTGTACAACGTTGTGAGGAATAAGGTTGAAGCTGAGTTTCATTGGTGGGATAGGGTTGCTCAGGTATATTGCCTTTATGTCAATTCAATTGATGTTTTGGTCATTTGGTGAAATTGTAGAAAGTTTGGTACTTTGTTTGTTGGGTTCTCTTGTCATCTCCCAAGTAATATGTTGATTAGCTTTGGTTCTGTGTCTTCTTATGCTAATCATTATTTCTTTCTGTATTGTGTTTTTTGTTATCTACAGTTTATATTATTGGGAGCTGTTCCGTTTCAGTCTGATGTTCCACGGCTGAAGGAGCTTGGTGTTTGCGGAGTCATCACTCTCAATGAGCCGTATGAGACTTTGGTTCCGTCCTCTCTCTACAAAGTTTGTATCTTTTACTTTGGCTATTGTGAAGTATACTAGGGCTCTGTCCTTTGGTCTTTTATTTTCCACTAACCTTGTTTTGTTTTCTTACTCTTATGGAAGTCTTACTCCATTGACCACCTGGTCATTGCCACGAGAGACTATTGTTTCGCACCTTCCATGGAAGCAATATGCCAAGCTGTAGATTTTATCCATCGTAAGTTTATTCTTTTATCCTCCTACATTTTTTTGTTTGTTAAGTTGCGTTATCATTTGATCTTGAATTCTGTTTTATCTCGATTGAAGGGAATGCTTCCCTTGGGAAGACGACTTATGTTCATTGCAAGGCAGGTCGAGGCCGCAGCACAACTGTCGTCATATGCTACTTGGTATGTGCTGCAATCAATCCCATAAATAAGTTGCTCTGAGACGTTTTTCTCTTTTTGATTATATCGTTGCAATACAGGTGCAACACAAGCTCATGACACCTGAAGCAGCATATGAATATGTAAAGTCGATCAGGCCCAGGGTTAAATTAGCTGCCACCCAATGGAAGGTAACTAACAGGGGCGGGCACGTTCTGTTCTTTGTTCTTCTTCTTAGTCATCCTCTGATTCCTAATTCTGTTTGCAGGCCGTTCTTGAGTACTACCAACTCATGGTGCTGAATACTCAGAGTTCCTTACCTGATGCAACTTCAGCTCTGATCCCAAGAAATATGAAGCAAGTTTGTTCCGGGAATGTGGTTGTGTTTGATGATGGGTCGATGGTGCTAGTGACCCACTCTGATGTAGAGGGCTACGACGAGAGGTCAATGAATATTGCTGGGAACGAGCTATGGGCTGCAGCTGCAGATCTGAGCATGGTGTACCGGGTGAAAGTGGTGGGGCAAGCTGCGTTGGCGAGGATCTCGTGCCTGTGGCTGGGCTTGCGTGAGGACCACAAGCTTTCTGGGAAGAATCTTTCCATGAGAGGTATAAGCGTCGACATTTCTGTCTACTGATGAATAATGATGAAGGTGGATGAGTCTGCTGGCGAGCTGAGTGAATATACCTTTTTCACTGTTTATCTCCCCAAGGGAAAAAAAGTCTATAAATAAAAAGGGGTCAAAGTAGATATAAAAGACTTGGTTCTACTGTCTGGGTATTGTAATTAAATACTAAACATGAATTAATCTCCTTTTCAAGTATCCAAATTAGTCTTTTGAGTTTGTGACTTGGATTAACTAAACTAAAAGTGCAAAGTAGGCATGGGCATTCGGGGTCCCAATAGGGTTTCGGTTTTATCTAATTGGGTTTCGGTTTTTCGGGTTTATCAAAATCAGCACCATTCGGATTATTTGAAAGTTCGGTTCGGTACCGGTTCGGGTTCTATCGGGTTCGGGTCGGGGTTAGTAAATCTTTAAAGAACCGGTACAACCCAATGTACTTTCGGGTTCGGGTCCCAATCGGTTTTTTGATTTAAAAATATCTGATTTGTACCTATTTTGTAACCAAAACCTAAGTAAAATTGGTTTGTTTTGGTTTCAAATACCTAATTTGTACCTCTTGTAACTAAAACATAAGTAAAATCGATTTAAAATTAAAAACGAACATCAACCATGATCATTCAAAATTAAACGAAAGGAAAACATATTTATTGATAAAAGAAAATTAAATAAATAAAATCATAAAATGAAAACCACGAACTCATGAAATGAGAAACATTGTCTAATAAAAATAAAACCTAAATCTAAATATTTCAAAATTTAACAGTCACCTTTAACCATCAATCTTCATATAATAGAACCACCAACATTTATGTAATACATAAATATTTTAGATGTTCAATATATCTTAATGTATTTTGAATACATATTAGGAATTGAGATCATATTTGGTATAATACCTTTCTAGGGTTTTGAATGTTTCAGGTTCTATCGGATATCCATTTAAATTCGGGTTCGGTTCGGATAATACCCATAACCCGAAATACCAAAAAACAAGATCCATTGAGTACTTATGTCAGGTTCGGATCGGTTCGGATCGGTTCGGATTCATTTTTATCGGATCGGATTCGGTTCGGATTTTCGGATTCGGTTTATTTGCCCAGCCCTAGTGCAAAGAAAGGGAATGGCAGCAGAGAAAGAGAGAGAGAGAGAGAGAGAGAGAGAGAGAGAGAGAGAGAGAGAGAGAGAGAGAGAGAGAGAGAGAGAGAGAGAGAGAGAGAGAGAGAGAGAGAGAGAGAGAGAGAGAGAGAGAGAGAGCGATCTCAGTCTTGATCAGAGTTCGTGGAGTTCTAAAAGTAGATTATGATCACTACATTTTGAAAAGAAGATCTCAACTATCACCATGTTTGATGTTATGATGATGAAGCTGCTGAGTTCAGGAGAAAGGTGCCCGCGCTTGGTATAACAATATTTATAAAACGAATTTATAAATAAGAGATTACGATTTAATTTACTTTCCGATCCTACTGGATAATCTGGAGAAATTTAAGTGTTAGTGGATATTAGATTTATATAGAGTTTGTTGATTGTAAAAATTGAGAGATTTGTTAAATTTGGAAAGAGTTGTAAATTTTTTTATGTATTGTGATCTATAAAAATAAATTGTTATAATGATTTTAAGAATTTAAGGAATATAATTAGTATTTTTAAAATCTTATTTAATGAATTAATTTGTCAGGAATACAACCCCTAATAACAATAACTAAAGATTCTGTGTAAAATTATAAAATCTTCGAAACAATAACACTTGATTCTAGTAAAAATGTGAGAATTTATAACCTACTAACACTATAACATATATTCTAAGAATTCTAACATTCCTTCTAAATCATACTTCCACTAACACTTCTTTATGTTCTTTTTGTCAAACGAATAGAAAACTAGTAAAGTCGATATCTTTTTTTTCAACTGCAAACTCCATTTTTAAAGTTGGTGCGGTGGATTCTGCAACTCCATATAACATATTTATAGGAAATAATGATATACGTGAGACCCTAAATACATATTAATTCG
Source organism: Raphanus sativus (assembly GCF_000801105.2). NCBI lineage: Eukaryota > Viridiplantae > Streptophyta > Magnoliopsida > Brassicales > Brassicaceae > Raphanus > Raphanus sativus. The sequence continues at coordinate 15,841 of NW_026615783.1, forward strand.
GCCCAATATAAATCTAATAGAATCACATAACAATATAACATAGAGAGTCTACCTAAACCCAAGTTTCAAAATTTTAGATTTTTGTTTGGTAAAATGTTAGATTCAAAAGTTCAGATTTTAAGACTCTAAATGGTTACAGGGAAACAAGAGATGAAGGCTTTACTTACTAAGCTACCTAAGATATGGAATCTGGAGGATAAGGTGGTCGGAACGGATTTGGGATTGGGGAAGTTCCAGTTTGAGTTTGAGAAGGAAGAAGACATTGAAGGGGTTCTCACAGCATCAACCATATCATTTTGATTATTGGATGATTGCCTTGGGAAAGTGGCAACCTAAGAAGTCACTACACTACCCATCGGAAATTCCTTTCTGGGTTCGAGTGTTGGGTGTATCTAAGGAGTACAGAACAGTTCCGACATTTGAAAGCATTGGAGGTGCCATTGGTGACGTGGTTGACGTCGACTTGGATCAGATGAGGGTTCTGGTGGTGGTGGACGCCTTTAAGGAGTTGTGTTTTGAAACAGCAGTAGATTTCAAAGGAGGAGAATTTTATGATGGGGAGGAGGTACCCATACTCTTGAGATATGAGAGGCTGTTTGGATACTGTGAGACCTGTGGCAGTTTATGTCATGGCGAGGAGAACTGTCCAACAGTTAGGGGTGCTCAAAAGAGTCAGGTGAAGCAAACAGAGAATCGAGGAGGAAGTGGAGGATGGCACGAGGCGGGAACACATGATGAGAGAGCCCGAAGTTATAAAGGGGTTGTCATTAATGGGAATGGAGGCCATCAAAACCGAGAGAGGGAATCAAGGGAGTACTACGGCAAAGGTAAAGGGAAAATGGTGGAGGATGCTTCTTCAAAGTGGGTGCGAGTTGCAGACAGAGGAGGCAAGAGAGGATCTGGTTACAAAGGAAATCACAAGGGTGAAAGCGAGATGGCACGTTATCAAACAGAGCGACGGGAAAATAAAAGATTTCATGAACAGACTAGCATTGGTCCAGGTCGTGCTGGAGAGCAACAAAACCAAGTGTGTTTCCAGGAGGACACGAGAGAGGAGGGTGAGATCACAACTGTGGGGGATGATCATTTGCTGCCTCCATCGAAGGGCTTCTAAGATCAGTTGGAGGCAACTCAAGCGATGGGCACAGTGGTGGTGTCGGACCCAACTGATGCGGAGAAAGGGATTCAACAACTTCAAGGCTTAATGGCAAATCAGGCGAAGCTGGAAGATGAGGACGTGATGGATTGGGATGAGATTAGAGCATCGTGCAAGGAACAGGGACTTGATTTGGAAACTGCAGATGATCTTCCAGACCTATCGGCAGAGGAGGTAGCAGAGATGAATCTCTTATTGGAGACAGAGGCAACAGACACGAAGACAGAGGAACTACAGGTGCAAACGGGTTGTAAGGGACCTTTACTTGAGGCGGAAGCAAAGAAGGAAACTACTAAGAAGAAACCTTTAAAGCCTCCAACCAGTACTGCAGTGAGCAACAAGTTGCGGATTGCAAAGGCTTTAGCTTCTCCACGCAAGAGAGCTCCGGCAAAGTTAGGTACTCGAACAGGAGATAGCAGGAACCCACTGGAGAATCAGGTTGCCTCAAACCTACCACCTGATAATCACAAGAACTAATTTTATGGGTCAAGTTGTTTTCAATTTATTTTTAATAAAACAGGAAGTGGTTTCTGTGGTGGGTGGTGGTTTAATAAGTTCTATGAACATTAGCTGGTCTCTTTGGATCTTTCGTAAGTCTGTTGTGGGTCTTAGGATGGTTACATCCTTTGGGTTTGTAGGCTCTTTTATTGTTTTTGCCATCATAATGAATAAATTGCATTTTCTGGAGTTCTGGTTGGACTGGGATTTTTCTTTGGCTCTGCTCTGGAACTATAACAGGGACACAAAAGAACAATGGCTACTTAACAGAGCGCAGTATTCATATTCGTTTGTTAGGTTAGACAATATCTGGTTCGACATGGGCTGTTCCCTTATTGGCGCAATTTTCATTTGGTTGTATTATTTGCTTTGGGTTTTATGGAATGGTGTTGCAAAAAACGTCGGGAGTGTACATTACATGATAGTCAATTTGGTCTCATTAAACCAAATTCAGTACAATCGCTGGAACAGGCTATGTAGAGTCCCGGTCTCTACAAGTCAGAGATCAAAAGAAGGCTCTTTGGTTTTGAAGAAGACCCTATGTTCCTTAGCTATGATTACAAAGAAGCATAGGAGGTTGATAAAGAGGACAAGACAATTAATCAATCAGCTGTACAAGAAGTTGGGATGGTGGCTTCACCTTATTGGATGCAATTTAGCATTTGACCTTATAATTCACGCGAATTTTGTCTTCTGGCGGGACCTTCTGCTCGGTAATGGGATTTGGAAAGGGGAGTTAGTTTACAAAATTAAAAGGGTATTGAACTCTCGACGGATACAAGTTAGTATCGATAGGGACAAGATGATCATAAGCTTTTCAATGTTTCAAAGGCAATGTCAACATCTGGTTGGATTTAACGGACCACATCAAGTCCATTTATTCATGGCTCCAATGAGCGTGTTAGAATTTTTTTATGAAGGTACTCAGCTGGAATTGTAGAGGTATGGGAAGTAAGTGGACAATTAGCTATCTACGGGAAATATGGTACCAATATAGACCAGATTTTCTATTTTTATCAGAAACAAAGCAAGATTTTGCCTTTGTTCAAGGATTTCAATCGCATTTTGGATATGATAATTTAATAACGGTAGACCCGAATGGAACAAGCGGAGGGCTAGCCTTATATTACAACAATGAGTATCAAGCCAATGTGCTATACTCGAGTAATAGGATGATAGATATCCAGGCGGAGGCTCTGGGAAAAAAAATCTTTATGACATTTGTATACGGGGAGCCAGTCCAGAAACTGAGAGACCAAGTCTGGGAGAGGCTAACTAGATATGACATTGCACGAGACGACCCTTGGTTTATTATTGGAGATTTAAATGAAATCACTGGAAACCATGAAAAAGAAGGTGGCCCGTTACGGAATTCGGAAACTTTCGTATCATTTAATAATATGATCCGTAATAGTGGTCTTTTGGAGTTCCAGGCAAAAAGAAACAAATTATCTTGGCAAGAAAGGAGGAAAGTAAATGGGAAAGCAACAATGATCCGATGTCGATTGGATAGAGCGTTAGCAAACGAAGAATGGCACACAATGTTTCCACAATCGTATACAGAATATTTGAAAATGGTGGATTCGGATCATCGCCCAATAGTGGCTTTCCTTGAGGATAAAGTTACCAGACGTAAGGGACAATTTCGATTTGACAAAAGATGGATAGGCAAGGATGGTTTTTTGGAATCCATTGCTAGGGGGTGGACAAAGGATATGAGGAACACAACTGGCAACGTTGGGGATATTGTGTCAAAGATTACAAATTGCCGACACGAACTTTCAACTTGGCGCAAGAACAACCCACCATATGGAAAAGAGAAAATAGCAGAATTGCAACAGGCTTTGGAGGAGGTACAGACCGATGATAATCGATCCCAAGAGAATATTTTGGAAGTGTCTCGGAAACTTCAAGAGGCTTATAAAGACGAGGAGGAATATTGGCAACAGAAGAGTAGGAATATGTGGAATACGGCGGGCGATCGCAGCACGAAATTCTTTCATGCCTTGACGAAACAGCGACGAACTCGTAATCGGCTAGTAGGGTTATACGATACAAATGGAAACTGGGTGGTTAAAGAGGAAGGGATTGAGAAGGTTGCCGTGGATTATTTTGATGATCTTTTTACTACTACGTCGCCTAGCGAATTTGATGATTTTCTGGCTGAGATTAAACCAACCATATCTCCCCAAACGAATCAAAGGCTGATAAGGATAGCCACAGAGGAGGAGGTGCGACAAGCGCTGTTCATGATGCATCCAGAAAAGGCACCGGGACCAGATGGAATGACGGCACTTTTTTTCCAACATTCTTGGCACATTATCAAGAAGGATATAGTGGAAATGGTTAATACTTTCTTGACCACATGCAAATTGGATGAGAGGCTAAATGTTACAAATATTTGTTTGATTCCAAAGACGGAGAGACCGACAAGGATGACAGAACTTAGGCCAATAAGTCTCTGTAATGTCGGTTATAAAATTATATCAAAAGTCCTGTGTCAAAGGCTAAAGGTCTGCCTACCGGCTCTGATTTCAGAAACACAGTCGGCTTTTGTGGCAGGGAGATTGATTTCAGATAACATCCTGATTGCACAAGAGATGTTTCATGGGTTGAGGACAAATAAGTCCTGCCAAAATAAGTTTATGGCTATAAAAACGGATATGAGTAAAGCTTACGATAGAGTGGAATGGAATTTTATTCAGGCATTACTTCGGAAAATGGGATTTGATTCCCATTGGATCCAGTTGATGATGGAGTGTATAACTTCGGTACAATACAGAGTGTTATTAAATGGACAACCAAAAGGACAAATTATTCCAAATAGGGGTTTACGTCAAGGAGACCCTTTATCCCCATATATGTTCATTATGTGCACTGAGGCTTTAATAGCAAATATCAAAAAGGCTGAAAGAGGAAAACGGCTCACGGGAATCAAAGTGGCAAGGGCATGCCCACCAATATCTCATTTGCTTTTCGCAGATGATAGCATTTTTTCTGTAAAGCACAGAAAGAGGAGTGCGAGACTATTTTGGTAATTCTTAAAGAATACGAAATGGTTTCGGGTCAACAGATTAATTTCCAAAAATCGTCAATTCAATTTGGTCACACAATTGATGACGACACTTGCCAAGCACTTCGAGATCTCATGGGAATCCAAAATGTAGGAGGAATGGGAAAATATTTGGGAATACCAGAGAGTCTGGGTGGTTCAAAGGTACAAGTATTTGGTTTCGTTCAGGAAAGATTGAATAACAGAATCAATGGATGGACCTTTCGGTTTTTTCCAAAGGCGGAAAGGAGGTAATAATAAAATCGGTAGCAACGGCACTACCCAATCATATTATGTCCTGTTACAGAGTACCAAAGACGGTGGCGAAAAAGCTTACAAGTGCGGTAGCACAATTCTGGTGGAGCCCCAGTGGGAATACAAAAGGATTACATTGGAAATCATGGGATAAGGTTTGTGTGAACAAGGATGATGGAGGACTAGGCTTTAGGGATTTTACGGATTTTAATACAGCTATGCTTGGTAAACAGCTATGTAGACTAATAGAGAAACCAAACACTCTATTTGCTCGTGTCTTTAAAGGTCGATACTTCAGAAACGCTTCACCCCTGGAACCGATCAGATCGTACGCGTCTTCCTATGGTTGGCGTAGTATAATCTCTGCTAGATCTCTGGTTAGCAAAGGACTAATCAAAAGGGTGGGATCAGGGACATCCATATCAGTATGGAATGATCCGTGGCTCCCAACCACTCGCCCAAGACCAGCAAACAAAAAACAAAATGTTCTCTTACCGGATCTTATGGTTGATTCCCTCATTGATGAAACAACACGAACTTGGAAATCACACACTCTTCAGGAGATTATGGAACCCGACGATGTTAAGATTGTAGAAAGTATACCTTTAAGTAGGATACCAACTAATGACCGGGATGGCTGGCACTTTACAAAAAATGGAAAATATACTGTAAAATCAGGATACCAAGTGGCGAGGACATATCCGGATCTGGAAAGAGGGACAGTAGAATTCGGACCCACGGTAACTGCTCTTAAAGCTAACTGTTGGAAAGTACGCTGTCTACCCAAGATGAAGCACTTTCTATGGCAACTCTTGTCGGGATGTATTGCTGTGAAGAAAAGTCTGAAGGCAAGGGGTATTAAAGGAGATATACGGTGTGGGCACTATCAATGATCCCAACGCATCCAGAGCACTTTCCAGGACAATCTTTATTTGTGAATATGGATTATTTATTTTGGAGGGTTGAACCAATAATGGAGGAGCACCATTTTGCATGGATACTTTGCTATATATGGAAAGGACGGAATAGTAAGGTATTTAGTAATTTGGATACGGATCCGAGAGAGACCTTGCGACGAGCTATGACTGAATCTTTAATTTGGCTGGAAGCTCAGCAGGAAGTAACTCAACCTCAGAATCAGGTCACTCATACGACTGACGTAGTATTACCGCTGAGATCGGGTCGATGGTGTTTCACGGATGGTTCATGGAAAGCAGAGGATACTTTTTCAGGACAAGGATGGTACAGTACTTTAGAGGGTTTTGACGGTTTACTAGGAGCTAGGAATACGAGGGCTAGTCAATCCCCGTTACATGCAGAAGTTGAAGCTCTTATTTGGGCGATGGAATGCATGAGGAATTTAAGGCAATTTAATGTTACATTTGCAACGGATTGTTCTCAATTGGTGAAGATGGTTTCGGAACCAGAAGAATGGCCAGCATTTGCGAGTTACTTAGAAGACATCAAGAGTCTGAAGAGAAGTTTCAACAGCTCAGAGATTATTCATATACCACGGACGCAAAACAATAAGGCGGATAGCTTAGCACGCAGTGTGAGGCAACAAACGTCGTTTACTGTCCATATGGATACAGAACAACCAGTTTGGTTTATAGAGTCCACATGAGTCTATAAAATGGTCGATAAAAAAAAATGGTTACATTTGTGTATAGAACAAGTAAAATGTAAGACATTAGCTAAAAGTATTAAGTGTATGCAAATTTTACTTCTGATTTTGGGTTTCGAAATATTAAAGCTTATTCATATCTTCTGATCAAGTGTTTCAAACTTTTGGTTGTGTGAGATCACGATTTGTTATTATCTTAGTTGCGACTGTTTTTGACTGGAGATAAATGATTTTTAAAACATGAAGTTTTGAGTTTTAGTTTGTTTTTAATTGGAACACTTGTTTGCTTTGAAATGTGTGCTTTTAAAGTTTACGAAAGGATAGCCGGAACAAACATTAAGTGCAGGCTACTAGCCACCTAAACACGTTTGAAAACTAAATTAAAAGTATACTCCTTCTGTTTTTAAAAGATTCATGTTTTAGAAAAAAAATTTGTTTCAAAAAGATACATTTTCTACATTTTCAAGACATTAATTAATGAAAAATTGTATATTTCCAAAAATATAATTGTATTTATTAAAATCTTATTGGTTCAAAATTTTGGAGAATTGTTAATTAATAAAAACAATGCATTGGTAACTAAAATTTTATGTTTTTCTTAATAAGTGTGAAAAATCTAAAACATGGATCTTATAGAAACAGAGGGAGTATATGATTAGTAAGTTACAAAGGTCCAATCAATAGCGGTGAAGAAATAAACACAGATATGAAACCCATCAACCGCAGTAATAGTAGTTAGATATTCAGCAACGGTCATTTAATTACATTAAAAACATAGACGAAGCACGCGTATATAAACTAGGCATAGGGCCATAGGCTAACAACAAGTTTACAAAACTGAGCACACATAATCAGAACCAAGAGATGGCTGCGGCGAAGCAAGTGATGCCCAGCGAGGAGCCTCTCAGCCCATTTTCACGGCTATTCAGTATGCCCGGTCAGGACTGCTTCAACATCATAACCCTTGGATGCAAAACCGAGGGTAATGCGCATGCCATTGTTGAAGGTTTAAAGAATACTTTGATCAACCATCCACGCTTCTCTAGCATCTTGGTAATTAATAATTTTGATTCAGCACAAAGTGAATATCTCACCTATGCCGGTTAAAAAGAAGAAAAAAAAGAATATCTCACCTAAAAGACCTTACACTAATTATTTTAATAATTAAAATTTTAAATATAAAATAAAGCGAACATATAGGGAAACAACACATGTGACTAAAGTATCTAGATTCTTTTTGTTGGGTTTTTAAAGCGCATATGTTATTTTCTTTCTTATAAAAAGGTTTTAGTTGTTACTACTTTGTAATCAATGCTAAAAATGATAAGAGAGAACTATACAAAGATAAATTTGTAATTTGATCCAAATTCTTAACATGATATGAAGCAATTTCTTTTTTTTTTCTAAAACATTTTCTGAAAAGAATCAGATGGAGTGTTTTGTGCCACTTGAAACAAGTTGCTTATATGTATTTTTTGTAGGAGACGGGTCTAGGAGAACACAAAGTAAAAGCTAAGTGGATTCCTACAATAGTAAAAGTGGAAGATCATGTAATTGTTCCAGATATAGATCCCAACATTGAAAATCCTGATCAGTTTCTAGAGGACTACACAACAAACATGGCACTTTCTCCAATGGATAAGTCAAAACCTTTATGGGAGTTTCACCTACTGCAACTTAAGACATCATATGCTGGATCTGTAGCTGTGGCTAGGTTTCACCATTCTTTAGGTGATGGAATGTCTCTTATGTCCCTTTTACTCGCTTGTACTCGGAAAACATGTGATCTCCAGGCATTGCCTACTTTTGTAGTCCCAAAGAAAAGCAATGGGATGCACATTTGCTGGTCCTTAATTGCTTGGTTTTGGTTCATAGTAAAGTTATTGTTCCACACTTGTGTTGAAGTTTTCAAGTCCATGGTTATCGTATGCTTCGTTAGAGACAATGCAACACCTCTTAAGGATAAATCAGGTGCTACAATTAGTGTTAATAAGTTCATTCATCGAATTTTTAGTTTGGATGATGTAAAAGTGGTGAAAAATGCGATGAATATGGTACGTTGCTTAATTAATTTTCTTTTATATTAGTTTATCCATCGAATTATCACTTTATTGTTTATTTTTTTTCTCTTGATTAGACGGTGAATGATGTTCTTCTTGGAGTCGTGCAAGCTGGTCTTTCAAGATATTTGAGTGAAAGATTTGGTAAACCACTATTTTTTCTTCCCTATATTGTTTTGCATTTTTAGTTAATATATACATCAAATGAACTTCAGAAATTTAACAGATTTGAATAAAACTTTTAAGTCAAGAAAGATCCTTGAGAAAAACAATATCTACGGTGTTGTGTTTTTCAACCTACGGCCAAACAGAAATATTGAGGTAATGAAAAATTGACAATCATCTTAACGTTTCTTAATCTTATATTAAAAAACATTATATAGTATACATAATACATGCAGGATTTAGCTAAGATGATGGAGAAAGGTTCAAAATCAAGATGGGGAAACTCAATCGGCTATGTTTTGTTCCCTCTATGGGTAAGGTTAGAAGAAGATACACTTGAATACATCCGACGAGCCAAAATCACAATGGACCGGAAGAAACTTTCTCTTGAACCTATATTTTCTTTTGCGTTACTCAAGTTCACCATGAAAGTTTTAGGTTTAAAGGTTAGACAAAACAAAATTTCACATTTAAATTACATGGATTATATAACTGATGGGCGTATTTGGATGTCTCGGTATGGAAAATCAGGCATTGAAGAATCTTGTTAACAGTATTTTTAGTCGGACGTCAGTAATATTTACAAATGTGGTCGGTCCATGTGAAGAAATTAGTTTTTTCGATCATGAGATATCTTACATTGCAGCAAGTTCATGTGGTGTGCCACAGGTACTATGCATCACCAAAAACAATATTATCAAGAATCATATTTGATTAAAACACGTAATTTTTATTGTGTAGAAAACTAATATTTTGTTGTCTTTGTTGACAAAAGGGACTGACAATACACATGCAAAGCTATGTGAAGAAGGTTATCATCAATCTAGCTGTTGATCACAATGTGATCCCTGATCCTCATCACCTTTGTGATCTCATCATCGACTCTCTCAACTCCATGAAATCGGCTGTTGTGGAAAGGGATTCTTGCAAATTGGAAGTTTAAGTAATGTTTATACTATAACGTTCTCATTAGTGAAAATCATCATATTTCATGAGAAGAACATTCACAATAATCTATTTTCTTTTTGTTTATTTACGGACACTATGATGCATACGTAGTTCTTTTCAATGTATTTATTCTTTCTGCCAGATTGCCAAAAACAATATAGTATGGACTATGGGTTGATCCGACGATAATACGTGTGATTGAAATTTAACATGTACGAAAACAGTAAAATCTATTTTTGTAGAATGGAAAGAACAATGTTTTTTTTGTTTTGTTTAGAAATTGTTCGTTTCCTTAATTAAAAAACACGTCTTTGACCGATCTATTAGTTGTCGGGTCATAAACAATGTGGTAGTAATTAATTGTGGTTCTTTCTTAATTACTCGTTTCTAGAACTAGGGTCAGACAAAAATATCTATAGTATCTACTTTTTTCCTGTACACGTTTGTAACCTTTAAACTTTTTGTAGAAAATATATATGCATACATTTATGTTTAGATATATTAAAGTGAAATTAGTTTACTTAACAATTGAAATTAGAAAACTAGTTAGAATTAAATTTAAAATAAAATTAAGAAACAAACAAATATATACTGTTATATTTTTTTTTGTAAAATAAGTGTTTGTCGGAATAAAAACACTAACACTGATTTGCCGGGAAGACCGCGTGAGCTTGGGTTTCAAAGGGTAAAATAGTCAATTCGTATTCAACTATATATAGAAAGTTTTCTCCTCTTGAGACCCGAAAACCGCGTAAAGTAAAGAAGAAAGAAAGAAATAAAGACATGCGTCGATCGGCGAGCGCCTCCATAGTCTCCGACCAACTATCGGCGAAAGCTCCTTCACCATCACCTTCTCCTCCGCGAATTGAAACCGACACAGACTTGGACGATGTGGTGCTTCACCTGCCTAGGTACGACCCAAACTCTTACGCAGGGAAGAAGGACAAATCAAGACTCAGATCCGCGGAGAACGCTATCCATTTCATCCCTCTCCTTCTCATCCTCTGCGCTCTAATACTTTGGTTGGTTTCGAGTCCAGGTAAAGCATCTCAATCGATTCCGAGTCTCCGACACACGATAGCTATCCTCTGTTCGGTGAATGTGTCTCTTTGGTTTTATTATGTTTTATGTTTTGATGAATACTTTTTTGTTTCTACGTGTTGATGTGTTCACAGTAGTAGCTATGAACAAACAGTGACGATGTTGGAGAAGTTTGATAGCGTGAAGAGCAAGCTTCTCAACGAATAGATTAATACCTAAGAAACTCAGTACTTTTTTTTTTTAAAACATTCGATGTATTAAGTATAAAGACTTAACCATAGGTCTGTAGCATGAGATGATTGCTCCTCATTGAGAACCAGACCTTATTGGTTTACCCGCCTCTCTGCTGCTCCAACTTATTGGTTTATACATAAGACATACACATCGCTTTGTTGATGTTTTTGACATCAAGAACAAGAAGCATATAGTTTCACTCACCATGTCACTTATACTGGCGTCCTGGTGAATATGAGTTTGTATTTATCACATTTGGAGATTCATTGTGCTACTACACAAACACTCAAGTGGTAATACAAAGTGTATATATCATATTATTCTCAGACCTCCCAAACAAAAAGGGGTAGGGTAATCTCAATATGGTATCAACAACTAAAAACCTTTTGAGACATCATATTGAGACTCTTTGATCTAATATCTAAATGTTACGATGAAGCAGCAGCAACATATTTGCCCACAAATCCAAAACCAACAACGAAGAAGCCCGCTGACTGCAACAGAAGGTACAAAAACAGTGTCCTCTTCCCGTATATGATGTCGTAGCATCCGCAGAACAACAGGTACACTCCAACCAATAGCTCCAGCAGATGCACCCTGCCAACAGTAATAACATTCCTTTACCAATCTCAAACTTCGGTTTAAGGGCTCAAACAAAAACGGTTTACAGTTAAGTTACCTATCTCTGAATCTGACGTGATGTTCTTCTTTAGGTTCTTGTGCAATCAGCTTCGTCTTGAGACCATCACCTAACTTCTCTGTCACAACCCATTCTTGTACTCTTCCTGTTTCAAACAAGCCCATGACCAGTGCCTTTGTTCTAAGCAGTGACATTGCGTTCTCAAACAGAACCCAAAACGCCAAAAGGTGGATTGATCTGTTCACAAAAAAAAAATCAAAATGTGTTAAGAAGACATCATCAAATGATTAACATGAGGTTTAAGGGAGAGGAGAGACCTTAGTCTACCGAGTGCGATGAGGAGAGTGATCAAAGAAGGGAGATAAAACGCAGCCCATTTCGGAACTGTGACTTCAGGGAACAGAACAGTAGCTGGCAAGATAACACAGTAGAAGCAGAAGGAGAGGACGTGAGCCACGAGCTTGCGCATGAAGAAGAAGCTGTACAGCATATACATCTTCTTCCACAGAGAGACATTCTCGCTTCTTATTATTTGTCCAGCCATTTTCCTGAATAGGTTTGCAGGGCCACAAGTCCATCTATGCTGCTGGCTACGGAGAGCGTTGAAGGAACATGGTAACTCACTTTTCACCTACATATAACACACACTCACAAAAGTTTGAAAAACAAAAAACAAACGCATAAATGCCAAGAAAGAAACAGAGGAATCTTCTTTACCTTGAGATCATCGAGATATAGTAACTTCCAGCCTCTGAGTGTGGCTCTTACAGCTAAGTCCATGTCTTCTACTGTTGTCTGGTCATTCCATCCACCTGACTCATTCAGCGCTGAGATTCTCCACACACCAGCGGTTCCTGTAGTAGTTTCAGACCATAAGACAGAGCTTTCTTGAGAAAAGTAATGAGAATGTTGTCATTACCGTTAAACCCAAAGAAGGCAAACGTTGAGGATCCAACTTGCTGCTCTACCATGAAGTGGTAACTCAGAGACATCTCCTGCAATCTCGTCATCATGCATTGACCCGCATTCACTGTGAGATGCCATGAGATCGTTAGCAAAAAGCAAAATTCTCAAGGCATGATGGCATTAACATGATTAGCAGCATAAGTGTCAAAGGAATGTTTACCAAACTCCCAACGGCCTTGAACAAGTGCTAACTTGGGATTATGAATCAGGAAAGGAACGGTACGGAAGAGGAAGTCAGGCTCAGGCTGGAAATCAGCGTCAAAGATAGCAACATAGTCACACTGCTTCACGTAGCTATGCTTCATCCCTTCTCTCAGCGCACCAGCTTTGTATCCTTTCCTGTTATCCCTTATCTCAAACGTTATGTTCACGCCTTCTTTAGACCATCTCTCACATTCCTTTTTCACCAGTTCCTGTTTCCTTCCATTATTGTCACATCACCAAAACGTTAACAAACTCACAGGGCTTGTGATGAGAAGGGAGAAGTGTTTCTATAGAGGTGCAAACAAGGACCTTACTAGCTGGATCAGTGGAGTCATCAAGCACTTGAATTATTATACGACTCGACGGCCAAGAGATTTTGCAAGCAGCTGCAATTGATTGCTCACAAACCTAACCAAATAAAGAGACTCAACTCAACCAACTGAGTTTAATACAGAGTAAAGAAACTAGTTGCTTAGCTTTGTTTGTTACATCTGTGTGTCTTAAATCTCTGTTGTACCAGTAAAATGCCCAGCACTCGTGGGTCGGACGTAGTCCGACCGAGTGCGGGCGACACTCGTTATCAAGGTTGACATCTGGGGGGTGCGGGGGAAACGACGGCCGTTACCCGCGGTACGGTATGCCTTTTCGGTTTAGGAAAGTTACTATTTCTATTGGGAAAAGGAAATCGGGTTTTTGAGGCTGTATAAATATGGGTCTAAGGGTTTGTAAATTATTATCACATCATTAATAAGAAACCCTAAAACGGGTATTTGCCTCAATACGTTTTCTTCTCTATTCTTCTTCTAACCAAAACGACGGCTGTTCACAACATTGTTGTTACCTCTTTTTCATTGTACATGGGAATCTGCACAAGAACCATAGGGAAGCTTTCACCGCCACACTCAACATCATCCTCATCCATAGCTACCCATTTGTAAACTTTCTCTGGCTTCCTCTTGAACAGCTTGATAAACGCTACCACAAGTCCCATGTACATCATCTCAACGAAGAGCATCACAGACATGATCAAACACAGAGCCACCAGGAACTTGAAGACAGGCACAACCACTACAGCTCTCGCTTGCTCCCACCAGAGGCCGATTCGGGTAACGATATCTTCCCATGTAGTATACGCTTCAAAGCTTCGAACTTGAGACTTCAATGAGAAGTAATAAAAAGAGAAAAACGATTAAAGAACCAAGCTTTAATACACTAAAGGACAAACGTGATAAAAGATTAGGTCTTTTCAACAGATCTAAAGCAATGTAGCTTATCAGGAACTAAGCAATGAGGAGATGGGTCTTTGCGATTTAGAGAGATAAACAAGAACCCAGCAGTAAAAATCAATCCTTTCACGAGAAAACGTTGACGACAAGTCCAAATTGAATAAAGCATTGAAGTCGTACATAACAAGCAAGATACAACATTTGTCACTAGAGAATAGAGAGAGAGAGAGGACCATTGAGAGGAGAAGGGAGGAGTACGTGGCGTGAGCAAGACGGTGGAAGATTGCGAGAGGAGACATTGACAATTCCTCGAGTCTGCTCTCTCACACAAATCGCCGCTTGCTGCGTGGTCGATGATCTTTCGCCTCTCTTCTTTTCTCTCTCTCTCTCTGTCTGTCTTTCTTTCTAGTCTTTTGGGGTCAAGTGGGAATCCTCATCGGCCAAGTGGGCCTATCTTTTTTTTTTGTTTGCTGTCATTTAAATTATTGTCTAAATATGGTTATAAGCAACTGTACTTGACATGCACCACGTTGTTCTATCACCCACATAAATGTATATTGTATCTAATTATGGTTATATATAATTGTTGTATCTAATTATGGTTATAAACAACTGCTTAACAGGAAACACGATATCTTACTATGTGAATAATGTTAAAAAATTAAAATAAATACGTGTATGTACTAAATTAAGATATACTATCTTTTTTTTGTCTATAATCTTGAAAATAAAATAATAATGGTAAATGTGGATGCTCTAGACATTATTGTAAGTTGTTTGGAATTTTGTAGTCCAGTGGTAAGGAAATGGATTTAGGATACCAAGATGTTTTATTTTCGATCCATCTGATCCGTGAAATTAATTCATATTTTTTAAAATAAATGATTAAATTTTGGATCTATTAAAGATGTAGACTTAACTTTTTAATGAGAGGTGTAATCGACGGATAGATGATCAAAAAATATTTTCTTTGTTTCATAATAGATGATGTTATTGTTTATGCACAAAGATTAAGAACTTTATTTTTTTTTCAAAAATAACTTTTAAAAATATAATTTAAAAATCATTCCACCAATCATGATAATGGCAAAATCTAATTGACTACACAATTTTCAATAAAGTTAAAAATAATATAAAATATCAAAACATCATCTATTTTGAAACAACAAATATCTTCTAAAACATTATCTAATATGAAACGGAAGGAGTATGATTTAGTTTTACATGGTAGATAAATCAAACTTGAAATATGGTGATATCCCAAACCCTTCTTCTCACCACTTGACTACAAACTCCAAGTCGAAACTAATTCATATTGTTTCCTTAGACACTTAAAATACAAATCTTCTACCTATATTTGCATACTCAGAAGATAAGATCTGTATATATACCCACTTCATTTTGGGAATTGTCTAGCTCTTCCATAGGTTTAGAATAGGGTTTTTAATGTAAAACCCCCCAATTAAATTAATTTCGGGTAGAAAACCCCCAATTAAAGATCTATACTATTATTTATGAAGTGATTTGGCTGATGTGTCACGTTCTCCATAGTTTTAGATTTTTTTATTTATTTGTCATTATTTATTAATATTTGTCATGTTTTTATTAGATTTTAACTAAATCATTAATTTTCTTTTTTAGCCAAGTCACTAATTTATCAATTTTAAAAATATCCTTACTGAATCTTATATATATTAAAACGAAATTTATTTTAATAATATTAAATTTATATGTTATATTACAATTTAGTTAACTTTTCTTATTTGTGTTTTTTTATTTGTCATATTTTTATTAGGTTTTAGACTTTTAGCTAGGTTACTAATTTATTATTAGTTTTGTCATGTTCTACATTTTTAAGCAATTTTGTTATTTGTGATGTTTTATTAGATTTTAACTAAATCATTAATTTATTATTTTTTTATCTAAGTCACTAATTTATTAATTTAAAAATACCCTGACTGAATCTTATATATAAATATTTTTTCCTGACTAATATTTAATTATATTTATTTTGTATCTTAATTAAATGTGTTAGTAACTCCATTGAAAGTGCCCCCAACCTAGTGGTAAAATACCTTGTTATTTGTCCAATCAACCCGATTTCGAGTCTAGTGGTCTACACGTTTTTATTTTCAAATTATGTAAAACGATGTTGTTTCACTTAATGCACACAATAAACGACGTCTGTCAAATTTTTTGACGGTGTACTAAATTGGCAAGTCAACGAAAATATTGTTAATTAATTCTAAATTCAGAAAGTTTTGTGTTTTTTTTGGTCAGCTAATATGTCCAGATTTGTTTTGGCAATTATGTTTTTTTGGTCAGCTAATATGTCCAGATTTGTTTTGGCAATTCCTACAAAGTTCGTGCTTTTTTTGGCCGATTTCCCAATTTTTATTAATATTGTTTTAGTAAAATAAAAATACATGTATGTCTTCATCTTCCTTAAAAGATTATTTTGTTCTGCAATCAAACGTTTAGGCATATGTGCTTCTTTCTTTATTGCGTTTGGTATTTTACCATCATAAAAGTTTCGTAAACGCCACAATTTCTAACCATTGTATCAGCCGTACAAATCTCTAGAAAACGTTTAAACTCGTAACCACCCGCATCCGCAAACTCCCGCAACCGCAACCGCAACCGCTACAGCTGCAGCTACACCAGTCAGGCTCTAAATCCACGTTTCTAAAACGCCGATCATCAAAAAGTCTAGTAGAACTTTTTTTCCATCTAAAATATTATTAAAAAGAACCCAAGGCCCAAGATTACAGAACCGAAGCCCAACATACAAACAAAACCAGAAAGCCCATAAAACAAATGAGCACAGATTACAACACGAGACTGGGCCTTACACCCCACCGAAGCCCATTAAGTGAAGCGGCACGCGCGTCAAACAGACACAAGCACGTGTACAGACCTCGACACTGAGGCACCACGCGTCGCATTTTCACCGCTTGACCGTCGCCGCCCTGTTTTACCGCCGGAAGCCGCAAACCGACACCAACGATTCGCCGGATCTTACCGGACCTTTCTCCATTCTTCTTCCACGCCCGAGCTCGCTTGAACGGAGAGCATCATCGAAACTGTTTCAAGATCTCATCCCGAGCTACACAGACGCCACTAACTTGACCACCCCATACTTTCTCCGCCTTCAATTCCTTAGCACAATCGTCAGAGAGCTTCAACACCATCGAGATTTCATCCATAACGATCGAAACCAACCCCGAAGACGAGAACAGCATCCTAACTTCTAACATGTCAGAACAAAGACAGACCCCAAACCTAAAGCCGGCGGCGCGAGATAGAAGGAACTTCCACTCCCCGGAGTCAAAAGCCGGCGGCGCGAGGTAAAATGAAACCTCCACTCCCCGGAGTCCAAACAAAATCTAACTAAAACTGAGAGGAAGCACAAAGCTTTCTTCCTCCCATGGCCGCAAAGAAAAGCAAAAGAAATAAGGAAACAACAGAAGGCCGGACCGACGGTGGTTATGGGAGCCCACCCGTCGGCCGAAAGCAGTAATCACGGCGAGGTTTTTTTTCGAGAGAGGTCGGAGAGATTTCTAGAGAGAGACCTCTTAAGTCTAGTAGAACTTTAAATCACAAGGTTTACAAATTCATTTTTGAAATTAAACTCTTAAGAGTTGGATAATATCAGAAAAGGAGATGAAAACCATGTGCAAAGAAAAACTGATTCGTGTTCTTTATTTGGTTTTAGAATAACACTACTACAACAACAAAGAAAAGAACAAAATCCACTTCGTTTCCACGTTAAGGATCTAAAGTAGATTGTGACTTTCAAATTTCTTTATTTAAGGTGCAAAATTGTTAATATATAGGCATATACATCTATAGACCAACTAACTTCTACAGCTGGTTAACACAATCATAGTAAAAAAAAGAACACCGGAGGAAGTCATGGATGATGATGGTGGATTTCATGAGGTCGAAAAAGATGGTAAACTATTTCTGGTATACCACCACCCAAAATACCGACCTAAACCACAAATAAAAAGTCCATCCTCATCTGCTGAAGTAGCCAACCACGATCACCCTCCTCTACCCCTTTTCATATGCCCTTTTGTACGATGGCAAAAAGATTCTAGATATTCCAATCTTTTCTTGATCAATTCTTCTCCTGAGTTTGTCCTCTCTAGTAAAGTTCCTGATCATCATCTACTTCCTTTGTTTTGGTGCAACAATGAAAAATTCGGCGACGGTGAGTATGAATGCGGTATATGCTTTGACTCAAAGTTTCGCACAGATTATTACTTTTGTGCTTTTTGTTCTCGAAAGTACCACAAAGAATGTGTAGAGTCTCCACTTAGAATTAAACACCCTTACCATCCTCATCATTCTTCTCTCGAACTTTATTATCGCATTGGTTATACTTATTGTATACGTTGTGGAGGTGACAGGGCCTATGGCTTGATATATCATTGTACTGCCGATCAAACTTTCATGCATACAACATGTGCGATGAAGCGGATACCCATTGTTATAGACCAACAAAAAATACATGATCACCCCCTTACCTTTTTCCCTAGACAAAATTCATTAACCTGCAACATTTGTGGTTTGATAAAAAAACATCCCACCTATGTCTGTCTCAGATGCAACTTTGTAGCTCACAGAGGATGTGAAGAGTTTCCACACACCATCAGGATATCACGTCACCACCATCGCATCTCCCGTGTTTTATCTCTTCGTTATGAAAAGTGGCCATGCGGAGTTTGTCGTCAAAGTATTGACGGTAATTATGGTGCCTATACATGTAACGAATGTGGTGATCACTACTATGCTGTTCACTTGCATTGCGCTCTAGGAAAAGATGTGTGGGATGGAGAAGAACTCAAAGGTGTGCCTGAAAAAGATGATATAGCACAGGATGCACCACCGTTCTGCAAAATATCTGAAGGAGTGGTCCATTATTTTCTTCATGACCATCATCTGCGACTCGAGGAAAACATACTCTATGATAAAAACAAGTTTTGTGAAGCGTGTGTCATGCCTATCATTGAAGATGAATTCTATTCATGTGCGGAGTGTGACTTCATCCTCCATGAAACATGCCTAAAAGCTCGTCACAGAATACAATATGCGTTACATCCTCACCCACTTACATTGAAAGCTATCTACAATTATGATTCAAATTACTCCTGGTGCCCAGTTTGTTCCCGTAACTCTGGTGGCTTTGTTTACGAGTGTCCGAAACAGGAATGTCAATTCAAGCTCGATATGAGGTGTGCTTTAATTTCAGAGCCGTTTGATTACCAAGGTCATGAGCATCCTTTGTTCCTGTCTTTAGACCCATACGTATATGTATTATGCAAGGTATGCAAATGGACACAAAATTATTCGTTAAATTGCATAAAATGTGATTTTACTGTGTGTATGAAGTGCGCCACCTTACCATACAAAGTAAGGTATAATAACGACAAACATTTTCTCACACTTTCATGGGGGGAAGAGAGGCGTGAGAAATATTGGTGCGAAGAGTGTGAAGATATAGTCGAGAAATTTTTCTATTGGTGCAATGATTGCTGCACCATCCTTCATACTGACTGCTTATTCAGCAAAAATCCATATCTAAAACCTGGTCAAGTTTTCAAAATAAGAGAGAAGGAGTTTCAAATTCTCGCCAAAAGTAATACTTCCCGGCCAATTTGCCACTTCTGTAAGAAGCCTTGTCAAGGAAAAACACTTGTAAGAGATAACCTGACAGTGTGTTCGATGCTTTGCGCGTCTGATTTTATGTACTCATATTTACATATTTAAACAAGTTTTAGTTTTCATAGTTTAAAACTATTCATATATATCTATATATAAACCTATAAACTATAGATTTTTAAATATATTTTATATTCATTCTACAAAACTAATGTATAGACATTAATTTTATATTGATATTATATGTAAAATCATATATTCACAGTTTTAGACGTCTGCATATAACCTAGGCGTTATAAGGTTAATGTGCCGCGTGCCTAGCCTTATTATACAGGGATTGTATAAAACTTTTTTTTTGGTCGACGCTATAAAACATTTTAAAATATAGTTTTACCAACTCTACAAGAATAGGAGGCCTTTCATACTGTTCACCGGTCAGCAAATCCATCATACTTGGTTGCTGCTGCCTGATTGAGATACAACTCTACTTTCCATCGGCTCATCCGTGGGGGTTTCTAGTTTGGTCTCAGGTATTCCTTTCTAGTTTGGTCTCAGGAATATATACACGTTCTCGTTAAGAGTCGTCGGTCCGTGTGATCGTACTTATATACATTTATATTCCTTTCACTTTACCTACTAACTTAATAAGCTTTTCTTTCAGCGAATATTTAAATTATGAACTGTCGCTGTTATACAATATCTGAAAGCTTTTCAAATACATTGTGAACATTGTTAGGACATCTTCCAGGTGCACGTTCATTTTTAGTCTGTTCGAAAATGTCATATGAGATCACCTCTATTCAAATGTCATCAAAATAAACACCAGAAAAAAAATTAAGAAACTGTAAACAATTTTTCGTCTCATCCTCGCACACATCATCATCTCTCACCGCTATACACACTAACTCCATCAAGTTCTGGCCGCAGTAACATCTTAATATATGTATATGAGAAAAGGTACTTTACTATTACCACTAAAACATTATAATCTGAGATAGAGAATCAACAAAAAAATGGCGAATATGTTTTCATCCCATTTGCTTCGTAACTTTTAGATTCACTCTTCTACATATGCTCGAGTGAGCCACCTTTGAGCCTCTGCATTCGAGCCTGGAGACCTGATAACGCTTTCTCATCCATTGGAAGACCCACTGGGTGCGGGTGTTGTTGACTCTCTGCTTCCATTTGGCTCGGGGGAATGTTCTGTTGGTTCATTGGCGGTACGTTATCCGTTGATAAGTTCTCGTTTGTTGGCATCATAGCTTTGCTTACAGGCTCCGAAGCCAGTTGCATGGTTCTCATCCTTTCTCTGATTGCATCAAGCGTCCCAGGGTTGATGTTACTTGCTCGGATGTCGTCAGTGTATGAATCGGATCTAGGGTTCATCAGAGGCTTTACGTCTAAGGAAGGAATGTCAGGAGATGGAAGGGACAAGGAAGAAGGGGGAGGAGTCGATAACGGTAGGCTTGAAGGCGTTCTTCCCGCAGCCGCGTTCTTCTCCACCTAAAACACACACACACACACCGAACGCAAATCTTCAACTCAAGCTGTAAAGGAAATGGTTAACGAAGCTAGGAGAGTTGTTACAAAACCTGGGCTAAACCGTCTCTGATGTAGGTACGGAAAGCTTCGCTAGCATTTTGGAGTTGGGAAAATATGTCAACCTACAAGAGCATTGAAATGAGTTTGTAATTACACAATAGTCGTGTGTTGATGAGATACAGAGAATTGAAATCCAAAGCCATATCAATTACCTTTGGATACGCCTTGGTGATGTGGTAAAGGTCGTAAAGACCAATGGTGGAAGTTTGTTTATCACCAATTTTCTTGAAAATCGCTCCAAGCTCTTGCTTCAATTGAACATCAGCAGAATTAGCGGGAGGTGAGGGATTGTTAACTGATGAATCTGTCCAATGGGTTTGCCCCACAGGTCCTGTCGCAGTTAACATTCTTGCTGCAGCTAAAGTCTGTAAGATTAAAACAAGAAAGCAATTATAATAGTTACTATCTGAATTTCTCTGAAACTCAGTAAGATCCACTTGCAAAATTAAAGTGCTATTTTTGCAATGTATTATTTCATTGAGCAAGTAAGGATATATAATAATTTTTCAAATTCGCCATCTCAAGGGGCTGAATAACAGTGTGCTATGTGAGAAACCATCGCTTCAGCATGTGTGCAAAGAACTCTGGACAGGAAACTATAAAAGGCTGATAATTTTTACCTCAAGGTTTAGATCGATATAAGCGAGAATGATGGGTTGTGGCCTCATGTCAATAGGGACAAGAGACAAGTGACCCTTTATTGCAGCACCTCGGAGCTTAACAAGTTCATGTAGAACAGTTTTCACCATCCTCAGAGGTTTATCATCTGCTCCCGCTCTTCTCATTGGAAAAAAATACAGAGAACAATCAAACATGAGTTGATAATATTGAGTACGAAAACATCCAGAAAAAAAAAATAGCCCTAAGTTTTGCAAAATTTATAAGAGTGCATTTAAGGTGATGTACCTCCTACGTATCTCTTCCATTCCCAGCTCTTGCAGATATACATGAATGCTCTGAAGAAGTCGATCAAGATCCACTTCGTATATGGTGCTTTGGAGGAGCTGAACACGGACAAGCAATTATCAGACATGTAGTACCGATATGAATATGATTCATATCTCCTGACCGATTGCTTTAAAACCGCTTAATTTTACTTCCTCCTAAAGATCCTAATCCAAGCCCTTCTTTCCTTTCTAATGTACTTTGCAAGAAGTGTAACGAAAGTTCCTCTTTTGATTTCTCTCTTATTAGAGCCAGAACGAGTAAGTTATATGCTAACTAACCTTTCTTTCTATATAACTAATGATCGTAGCAAGTAGGAGAGGCAAATGTTGAAAAAAACAGCAGGGCTGGTAGTTAAAAACTACGCAAGTAAGTTATGCAAACAAAGATTGTCCTACAAACTTCATGGAAATATTACCTTTGTAAGTTTAATTAGGCATTTAACTACCAAATCAGAGAACTTCTGATTCCGGACAGCATATCCTTCAGCGGTAGCAGGCGAAGGCCATCTAGATGGATCTAGAGGACGTAGCAAGCTGATAAGAACCACAAAAGATGACGTCCGATCTGCATTATCC
>NW_026615784.1:0-38680 GCF_000801105.2 Raphanus sativus
TAAACTGTTAAAAAATAGAGATAATAACATTGTGATTTAAATAAGCCATAACTTACACTGAGTTTTCTAAAAAATATTATGTTAGTATTTTATTGATTTATGTCATATTTTGAATCGGTTCAACCTAGGACCAGAAAAATTTATTAATTTATAGTGTTTATTAATTTATTGAGTATTAGTTGATATATATTTTATATTATCCATCTGCTTCCAGAAATTATTCAAAATAAAAGACATATCAAAACCTGATATAAAAATATAAAAAAACAAAATGATCAATAAATATAGCTAAGCTTTAAAATTAGACGAATTTAAACTTTTGAAATGAAAATTGTTAACCGAGACTTAAAAATATTAATTTAAAGTATACACAATTAATCTTATAACTAATATCACATATTATGTCATACAATTAACAAATATCCCGCCCGTAAGGCGGGCCAATCCTAGTTAACATATATATGCCACATTTTAATATAAATATGAAAAAATACATGCAAGTATTGACGCTAACTTTGTCGATGCGTGTGTATAAAGAAAAAGTTACCAAACTATCCTTATAAACCACAAATTATTTAACTATTTTTTAAATTATTGTTCTTAATCGATTATTGAAATCAAAAATAGATTCAACGTGAAAGTATGTAATATAGCATTAGCATATATATGTCACATTTTAATATGCAAAAAATGTGCATGCAAGTATTGACGTTAACTCTGACACTGCGTATATAAAGACAAAGTTCCCAAACTATCTCTTACAAATCACAAGTTATTTAACTATTTTTTTTTATTATTGTTTTTAATCGATTACTGAAATCAAAAATAGATTCAACGTGAAAGTATGTAGTGTAACATTAGCATATATATGCAACATTTTAATATGCAAAAAATTCATGCAAGTATTGACGTTGATTCTGTCACTGCGTGTATAAAGACAAAATTCCCAAATTACCCCTTACAAACCACAAATTATTTAACTATTTTTAAAATTATTGTTCTTAATCGATCATTATCATTAACATCATATTGACATTCACTTTATCACTCTGCATCTGCATGTATAAAGGTAAAGTTCCCAAACTATTCCTTCTAGTAAACCATTCGGTTTGGTATTGTATAGCTGGTTAATAGAAAAAAAGAGAGACGGTTTTAAGAAGTTTTAAGAACAGAACCGGATCTAAACCCAAAACCTCTGAGAAAAAACCTGAACCGGTGAGTTCCTCGCTTGAATCTCAGCAGCATATCGATTCGATTAAGCCATTGTAGCGAACGGGAAGGAGAGGGAGAGAGAGAGTGAGGGCGAGTGTTCATGGCTCTCGTTCGATTGATCACTTCTCGGAAGCTTTCACAATCGCTATCAAGTAGAATTGTTGATCGCTTCGAGCTGCCACGCATTGGATCGGTTCGAGCTGCGTTCTTCTCGACTCAGAAGCTCATAGGCGATGAACCAGTTCTCGTGAGTTTGTTCCCTCGCATCCTAGTATTCAGATGGGAGGCCCTTGATTGGTTGAGTTAGTTACGATACTCAGATTTCATTTTTCAATTGGGGACTAACTAACTGTGATTGTTGAAACGGAATCAAGGTTAGAGATTTCATACACAGAGCATTGTATGACGCAAAACACGGATACTTCTCTCAACGATCACAATCTGTTGGTGTTCTTGAGAGAAGCATTAAGTTCAACCAGCTTGAAGGTAAAAAGCTAAGTGTTTGATACTACTGTTGGATTAACTTACCGTTTCTTGGAAGTATAGCTATATTAGTTGTAATCCTTTCAGGATGGGGTCTTTATTGTAGCATTGTTGTTGACTAGTTTCTTTTCTTTGTATATATATAGGGAGGAAGGCGTACATGAAGTTATTGGAGAAAGTTTACAAGCAGAGTGACATATCTTGGTTTACTCCTGTGGAGCTCTTCAAGGTGAATTTGTCTTTTGATCTCTACTTGGAATAGCTTTCACTTTTTGTAAGTGTATCCCAATTTTTATTTTTATTATGATTTCAATCCTCTCTTGCAGCCTTGGTATGCTCATGGGATTGCAGAAGCTATACTCCGTACCACAAATCTCTCAGTTCCATTAAAGGTTCGACTTTACGTCTCACTACTGTATTTAATCTCAGGACAATACCAAACATGAAATGTTCCTCTCTGGTTTCTGTAGTTGTATTGAAACCTGAGCTATCTTTATCTACCAGCCTATATATTGGAACTATTAGTGATACTCTTAGCCTTTACCCTGTTCAGTTGTTCATGCTTTGAAAACTTGGAAGAGAGAAACCATGGTTTACCTAAAAAACGGATAAGAGTAGTTTAGAATCATTTGAACACACACTTGAACGGTAAATAGATAGTAAAGCCATTTGGTTTTCTGTTTAAGATGTTGAAGATTTTCATCCCGGGTTTGTGAGTCTACATTTGCACGGATTCTTCTGTATATCTCGATAACCCTTGAAACGTTTGCTTAGATATATGAAATCGGTGGTGGATCGGGCACCTGTGCGAAGGGTATATTGGACTACATAATGTTGAATGCTCCTGAGAGAATCTACAATAACATGACCTACACGTACGTATCCCCCAGTTTTCCTCTAGCTAAGCATGAATTATACACAATCATCTTTTGCCTGGAACTCCAGCACAGTAACCAGTTATGGAACATGCTGCAATTATATTCATGCTTATTTTATTTTATTTTATTTTCAGATCTATAGAGATCAGTCCTTCACTGGCTAAGATTCAAAAGGAAACTGTTGCGCAAGTTGGAAGCCATCTATCAAAGTTCCGAGTTGAGTGTCGTGATGCATCTGACCTATCTGGATGGAGTGAGTTTCTTTCTTTCCAATGTGATGCAGATTCTATATCATTTTTTTTTCTTGCTCTGTCGCTATGCTGGAATTAACTTATGGTTGAAAATGTTAAACTTTTGTTCATCAGACTTTGTAATGTACTTTCTTAAAAACTTGATCTAGTCAGAGATATCGCTAGTCGGTTGAGATAATGCTGAAAGCTTAGCGAGTTGTTTCTAAGCTAGCCCACCTTAGTAACCGTGATTTTATCTATCTGTGCTCATAGAGTAAATTTTTGAAACAGGGAATGTGGAACAACAACCATGCTGGGTGATAATGCTCGAGGTACGCAATTAAGCTGTTGCTGCTCTCTTTGATAGGTTGTCCTGAAGAAGAATCCACGTCTAATGTTTATATAAACTTGTGCCATTGCAGGTGCTAGATAATCTCCCACATGACCTTGTCTATTCCCAAAGCCAACTTTCCCCATGGATGGAAGTCTTGGTTGAAAACAAACCGGATAGGTGCTGAGAATACTGGTTTTGGTTCTAATGAAGTGTTACATTTATGCCTCTATTGATCCCGGTCTCTAATAAATTGCAGCGAATCACTCTCTGAGCTATACAAGCCTTTAGAGGATCCACTGATCAAGCGCTGCATTGACATTGTTGAACACGAAGCTCCTCCGGTTTCAAAACCTAAAGAAATCTGGTCTAAATTGTTTCCTAAACCTAGACGTTGTTGGCTTCCAACAGGTTGTTTGGTAAGCGAAAAAATGGTGTCTATATTAAAGCAGGTACTGCGTTGCTCTGTTTCTAA
This sequence comes from Raphanus sativus, assembly GCF_000801105.2. NCBI lineage: Eukaryota > Viridiplantae > Streptophyta > Magnoliopsida > Brassicales > Brassicaceae > Raphanus > Raphanus sativus. The sequence continues at coordinate 3,610 of NW_026615784.1, forward strand.
TTATGGAAATTACAGAAACTGCTGGAGGTTTTACATGAAAAGCTACCAAAGATGTCTCTAATCGCTTCGGACTTTAGCTTCTTGCCTGACGTGAAAGTTCCTGGTGAAAGAGCCCCATTGGTTTCAACAAAGGTCTATTCTTTTTTTTTTTCCTTCTAACTATGCAGTGACACATTTCTCAGCATCTGTAGACCTTGGTTTAAAAAAGCGCATGGCGAGGTGAGGCAACGGGTGTCTCGCCTCTCGCCTTGCTCTATGGCGACACAAAGCGCTCGCTTTGTGTATGAAAGCAAAGAAAGGTCATGCATGAACATAGGCATATATAGCTAGAAGTTGAACTCAAAACAGTGTAATTACCAGTGATAGAAAAGAAGAGAATAAATCAAAACCTTGAATTCACGTGAATAGAGAAAAGAATACTAGCTAAAAATCCTAACTTTAAACTTAGGGTATGTGTTCTTAAGGTTTGTTATTCGGTTTAGTAGTTTATTTTGACAAACCAATTCGGTTTGACCTCAAAATCAGTAAAGCGTCGCTTTATGCACCTTGACCTTTAGAAAGAAAGCGTAGAAAGCGCTCGCTTTGTGTCTGTGGCCACGCCTTGAGGTGCTGAGTCGATGAGGACATCGCCACACCTCGCCTAGCGCCATGGCGCTCTAAGCGAGCGCTTTTTTAAACCAAGCTGTAGACTGTTTACTCACTAAACTATATATGCCCAAAGTTATGTGTACACGTCATTGTTTGAATCAAGAAGAATTTGGTTTCAACATAAGATAGTGTCTTTTCTCCATTGCTTATGTCAAACTCGTTTTCAAGAATACATGTGAATGGTTTTCACCCTTGAAGTATAATTATGATCTCGTTTAACAATGTGTCTATGTATTTGCAGAAAGATGGAAGTAGTTCAGATTACAGTAGTTATCTAGACGCAAAGGTAATCTCCATTGAAAATTGACTAGTTGTCTAAAATTTATAGCCTCATTTGAACGTCACAGTTCATATGCAACTTGGGATGATCGATCTTGCAGGGTGATGCTGATATATTTTTCCCTACCGATTTCTGGCTTTTGGAACGAATGGATCATTATTGTTCTGGGTGGAGGAAGACGGAGAAAGACGGGACACCGTCCAAAAAAGGAAGGAAAAGGCGAACTCTCACTGTAAGACAAAGATCCTCCTCAAAAACATTACAACAAAGAGAGCATATTTCTCAGAGCTTTCAATAACTTGTCTTCTATTTTGTTGGCATATAGCTGGATACATCAGCGTTCATGGATGAGTTTGGTTTACCTTCAAAGACGAGGACAAAGGACGGATACAACCCGTTACTAGATGACTTCAAGAACACTAAGTTCTATCTTAGTGTCCCAACACACAACACTAAGTAACCAAAAAGGTGTACCATCAGCTCATAGACGTCTGATTTTTTGCAGAAAAAAAAAAACGAAAACTTTAATCCTTTGGGTAAAGGAGACAGTGGATACAAATGAAAGATTTTTCTTAAAACATTTGTTTCTCTCCTTTGTAATAATTTTGTATCAAGTTCAATCAAAGATCATCTGTGCAATGAAAATGCACACGAACATGACACTGGGAACCAGAGAGATTTTATTTCTGAGATGGCCAAGACGGTTTAAGATCTCAAATGAAATAAACATTACTATATTTGTCGAATCTCATCACTTCTCTTAGATTTTGTTACAAACTTTGAAAGAACATTTAAATCTACGCTTCATAAAGAAAAAATGTATATGACAGAAAGACAAAGGGAGATGTTGAGCCATCTGAACTGTATGACCAATGTCGCGACACCGCTCTCTTCTTCTGCTCTCCTTTGTTTGAACATATCAAAGGAATCCTTACCGTTCTAACCCAGTGACCGTGGAATTTGTCTGAGAAGTTGAATCTGGATCTCCAACACTCTCTAACCGACTTTCAAGAATCTCTACAACGTTATCCGGCGGGCATTTGTCACTGGACTTCTTCGGATTCATCTGACAGAAACAATCAGGCCATGAGTTTGTATAAAACGACTCAGGTGATATGCGTTTGTGAGGCCCTCCAAAGTTTGTTTTCAGCATTACTCGTCTCACTGCTTCTTCGAACCCAGCGGTTTTGCCTTTCTCTCTAGCTATGAATATTGGAGCTAAAGCTTTTCTGTCCGGTCTGATTGTGGTGCGGAAACCGTAGTAGAGGCGATGACCTAAGAGATTGTTGGCGAAGTTGCTCGGTCCATCATATGTTGGCATGAAAATGTCGGACAGGAGACAAACCATGTAATCCACAGCTGATCCTATTAATCCTTGCGATTTTGCTGACAGCTCCTCAGAGGGGTCCACCGAGCTATGGTTGTCAAGCCGTGGGAATAAGGTTCGAAACGGCTTCATGAACCTTTCCCCGCCAAAAAGTTCACCAGCTGCTAAGTATATCCTTGTGGAGTTGTCGAATCTCATCGCTCGTAATATAAGACCTACCTGCACCCACAAGGATTATTATGATTTCTCTATTGTTGTCTAGCTTATCAGTTATCTATCTCTGGATTTGCTTAACCTGAGAATGATGCCGATAAAACGAGTTAAAAAAGGAACTTACCTCCTCAGGGGTAAGTGGACACTTCCCGATAGCCCTTCTTTCATTGTAGATAAGCCTTTTCTCTGCAAAATTTTCTTTACGGTACTTTCTAAGTATCTTCTGTTCCTCAGGGTTAAATATGTCAAAGCACCTGCAGGAAATCGACAATGAACCATGTGTTGATGTATGCAAGATGATGATACAAAGGCAACCAACTTGTTTTGCAATTCAACAAGAACCAGCTTTGATGTATAAATTACTTAAATAGAAATGAAACTACAGCTGATGGTTGAAGAAGGATTTTTTGTTTTGTTTAAAGAGCATACCCTGCAAATGCCAACATATCCATTTCGAAACGAAGATGAATGGACATGAAGTGGCCCTGTGACCGGAGTTTGTCAACAATTGATTCACTCAACTTCATGATGTGTGGCTTGAATCTCAAAGCATGGTAGTTCACTCTGCACCTTAACCGTTGATACTCAGGATTATCAATCTCCTCCGCCAACCGATGTGAAAAAGGTGTAAGATAGATAGCACTGTGTTCTTTCATTGCCTTCAGAGCAGTTGTAAGGTACCAATCAATAGGAGCATCTCTAGGAGGACGAATCTGTTTCAAAGAAAAATATGAACACACATGTATATACATTTTGTTTCCAGACTTGAAGCTTATATGGAAACAAAACGTTCCTCTATGTTTGTACCTGAAACGCTTTTATCTTCTTGGTTTTCCCATTTTTGTGAACATCGGGGATCTTTCCCACAATCTTAACATCATACTTCAGGGTTTCAATAAAATGTTCAACATCATATATACCTTGGAAACCACTGCGGATAATAAAATCATATATTAGTGAACGAAGATATATACTCAAATAACTTATGCAAATAGCATTTGCTCTTCTGAGCATATCAACACCTCATATCCTTCACATAAGGTGATTAAACCCGCTTATAACTTATCTATCTGCTGATACTTAGAAAAGCCTACAAATTGCATTTACCTTCACACAAGTAGCCAGTATTAATCAACAATTTATTTTACAGAAAGTCCATTATTTTCTAATATTACTGCTACTCAATACTTTTCTAAAGGTAGCAACGTACCTGTCATCATGCCAAAACGAGTTTGCATCTAATTCGGGCAACACAAGTGTAGCATTCATGATCCGGGCAGCAAGTACAGCATTACATATCTGCAACATCATCCAGATGTCAATATTAGCCATTAAGGGGGGGTTGAAGCTAGCTCAAGTCCACTATATAATTAAAGTTTGAACACCTACCGCACTACGTTGCTGATTCAAACCACCATTACATCGAACACGAAGATAACCATTCGTCTCCTTCGTAGGAGCTGCATAAAGGTAATCAAAAGATATCTTATCATCATTTCAAGCTTGGAACGTCCTAAAACTTCTGAGATCAGCATCAAGTTAAATCGTTACAGCTCAAAAACATGAGATGAACATACGAGGCCAGTCAGATCGTGGAGCAGAAGACGGTCTCCAACCACCAGAATCAGCACTCTCCCAGAGCTCTTCCACGTTTATCTGCTCAAGTATCCATCAATCAATCAACCAAAAGTCTGACTAAAACTCTCATCTATCAAAGCAGGAGACTAGATTTAGATCTCATCTACCTGATCTACATCGACAAGTCACTTAACTACTCAGAATACATATTAAAAAAGTGAACTAACCTTAGATGGACGGCTCGGCTCGGGACTACCACCGATGTTAAACGAGAAAAGCAGCGAGAGAGTACAGATCAGTAGAACTATGACTCCGATAGACAGCTTCGCCACCATCCCCTTTGTTCCAACTCCTCCCGTCTTCCCATGAATCCGGTGGTGCCCTAACCTGCAGCATCACTCAAAATCAGCACCGATCCAAACCGATATAACTCTGTTGATACGAAAATCGCATCTCAGAAACCAGAAATTTCTCGAGAAACCAAATAATTTTCTCAGAAAAGTGAAAGAGAAGGAACATGCTGGTTCTATCTACCTTCGCATCGCGTTTGAAATCAGGAAGAGAACAAGATCTTCTCCGGTGATCTGAGAATTTGCACCACTTTTTCTGTTAAATCTCTCCGCTGAAGTCTTTCGTTCTCACTAGAGCGAGATGTAGATTTTTCGTTAATCGAAGAGTGAATTAATTACAGTCCCGCGTCAAACCGAAATCGGTTTTCCATATCAAACCGGCCGGTTGATTGTTATATAACCAGACTTGCCTTTACTAATTTCAAATTAATATTGATTCGTTTAGTAATTTTATAAAAACAGATAAATTGTTTTAATCTTTCTTATTTTATGGAAAATTACAATCACGACTTTTATATATTTCCAATAGTAAAAGACTTCAGTTTATATAAAAACAAAGTTTGATTCCTTCTCTTTTTATGTTCCATCATATAAAAACTCCATTTGACCAAAACAAACAAACAAATAAATAGAATAATTTCAAACTGACAATAATTGTTTGTAATTTTTATTTTCTAGAATCCTATTAAATCCTAATAAAATCTACAAGGTCGAACCGGTGAGTAGATACTAGTCGAATCAACCACCGGCTTTCGACAGCTGCTTCAAAATATCGGTTATCTCATTAACCGGCGAGTCAGCCTTGAGAAAACCGATAAAAGGGCTCTCTGACGGAACGATGTCGTCTCGAAGGTCTGTCGACCGGAGCAGAGCATCAGAACCCAAAGTCACGAGCCCCTTGACGATCACCGTCTTGTGTGTTCCGGAGATCAGCTCCTCGTAGTCTGTATCGCCGTGTTCTCCTACCACCACGTACATGTTTGCCACGTTCAGCCTCCAACGCACGAACAAGTATCTGCACCGCAAATAATCAGACAAGATCTCACATATGTAACGTGGTTTTGTAGCATTGTCGTAATATTAAAGTACCTAAGAGCTTGCGATCGAGAAGCAAGAAGAGGAACGATCTGCAATCTTGTCGAGTTCCGACAGTACATAGGATGACAACGAAGTCCTCTTAGACGTAACTTCTGACGCAAGTCATCAATTCTCATCACCTGAAAAAAAAAACTAATTAGATTTTAAAGACTAGTACACGTCAGCAACTACAAACAAAAACTTTACCTTGGAGCGATCTTTAATCAAATAAGCAACGCAATGCTCATTACTCGATGCCATATCCTCCTCGACAAGACTCGGGGAGCCCTTGTTCCTAGCTTCTCCACCAACAGCTGTTGTGTTCATCAGCTTCCACACAGTGTTCTTAAGCCCTTCGTTACCCCATCTATAATCAATATGCGAGGAATAGTCAGGATCGGGAAGAAGCTTCCCTTCTTCAGCTCCTGGATAATACACTTCGCTCCCGCTGCTGCATATCAACGTGTCGAAGTCGCTCACCTGAATCTTGGCGGACTTAAAGAAGCTAATCAACTCGTCAAGCGGCATCGAAGTGGACAACGCGAAACCAGAGTTCTTAGCCATCTTAGTATCAGATCTCACGGCTTTGACGATGTTCTGAATCATCGTCACCATTGATTTCACATCTACCGCTCCCTCCTCGTCGTAGCAATCAGCAGCTAAGACTATAAGCCGTTCGCGTCGCCTCAAAACAGGAAACCTGCTCCCCACGTTATCCCCCTGCTTCTTCCCCTGCTGCACTTCCGGTTTACTCTTGGCTTCAGGTTGTTGCTTCATCCGGCTCATGATCTGCTTAACCGGATCGTTACTATTCGGTGGGTCAAGAGACGCGTTCCAGGAAGGTTTGTCTCCGTCCACAGAGAGCCTAAGAGACATGTCTTGAACGTCTTTGAGAGAGTCGTTGAGCGAACACTCGTCCTCTTGAGCCGCCATTTCGTCTGCGTCCGTCTGCCACTGGGGATGTCTCATGCGGCACGAGGCGACACGAGTCAGGTAAGTACGACAATGCTCAGGCCATGAGAACAGGTGAATGTTCTTCCAACCGTTGATCCTGCACTCGTTCCATAGGTTCTTCTCTGATACCAACTTCAGCAACGCGTTGGCTATTGCTTCTTGATCATGTGGATCCACTAGCAAACCGTTATGCAATGCCTGAAGTATATCGACAGGTCCTCCATTTTTGGTAGCCACCATGGGAAGCCCGTGAGCCGCAGCCTGCATTTTGTTCATATTTGGTTAAATAAAGTTTATAAATATTGTATAGTTTCATTGAAGAAGAGACTTTATGTCAATGACTCTCGTATCCGTTTAAATTATTCTAAACCGTTTAGAATCAGTTAAAATAAATTTAATTCGATCTAATTGGTCTAACTCTAAATCTAACATATCAAGAATAATGTTTGCAGAAGTCCATAAATTTGTTTAATTTCTTATTTTTTGTATGTCTAGTTTTTATAATTCATCAAATAATTTTATAACTAAACTTAAAAATTAAAATATCTAACATATAATATAAAAAATTTATAAACAAATCAATAATCTTAGTCAGTAGTTCTATAAAAAAAGCTAGTTACCGCTTAGCTGTTTTTGTATACTTCATTTAAAAAGAGACTTACCTCAATAAGTGTAAGGCCAAAAGGTTCGACCAAAGCAGGATTGATGAAAACACCCTTTGTGTTTGCAGCGAGTCGGTATATGTCAGGAACATCAGACTGTTTATGATGTTTAGGATACGCAACAGACCCGTAGAGGTCGTACTTGTCAATGAGTTTCAACGCGGTTGTAAGAACGCTTGCGTTTCCAGATGGAAGCTCATCTATATCATCTCTATTCCCCATAATCAAAGTCTGCCAAAACAAGAAGAAGAAAAAAAAAACAACTTGAGAAAACAGAGGATCTTGTTTTCTTGATGTTAGTTTCTAAAGGTTATATCAGTAGTTACGAGATTAGCTAGCTCCCGTAGATGTCGACATTCCCCAAAGGCTTTCAAAAGAGTGGTTATGTTCTTCTTTGGATCTGGTCTAGATAATGCCAAGATCATTGGTTTGTGAGGATTTGTGAAAAATCTCATAACCTGCCAAATTGACAAACATCAAACACAATCCACAAAGAAAACCTCTTAAAGAAGATAAGTATAGGGAGAACTTACATCAGACCATATAGTTGGAACCGCTTTAGGAGAAGATCCCTCGACTCCTCCTACTAAGGAAGCTAACTCTCCATCCCCATCAAGTGTATCTTCTTGAACCACAACGTTTGTGAAATCCATTCCTGGAGGAATAACCTGCACAACAGACTCGCTCACTTTCAAATCTTACTTCATAACCATAGGCAATCAATCATAAGCAATGTTTAAAAAATGTGACTAGGGGACCTAGAAAAATATTGATATATTTTTATATATATTAGATATTTAACTTACTTATGTATAATTATAAAATTATTTTATGAATCATTAAAAATATGCTAAACAAAAATAAGTTAAACAAATTCATGGACATGCATTAACATTATTACTTGATTGAACAAACTTAGATTGATTTAGATAAATTTTAACCGATTTGAATTGTATAAATAGAATTTTAAAAAAACCTTTGAGCTATAACAGATTTGCTGCCTATATCGATTTTTAGAACGATAAGCAGTTAGTTCTTGGTATACTTACCGCCATTCTTGGCATGTACCTTCCGTGACAATTAACACCGCGTCTAGCACGAGCTCTCAACACTTTCTCAAGCTTAACATCAAACCCATCATAAAGTCCCCACTGCTCATCAATCTCCTGCCTCGTGCTCGTTATAACAAGCTCCGCAGCATCAAGAGAAAGCTCCTCAGCTTCAATCCTCCTCTTGATCTTATACGTCGAGTTTATATCCTCCTTCGACTGCCTCCCTTGTTTCAAAAGCTGCTCAAGCTTGTTTCTTCCTAGCGAATGACCCGTCAAGACCATAGGAACGTTCAACGCACCTGAAAGAAGAGCTGCGCTGTCCCCTGCATCAGCGTAGTGCCCGTGTATCACGTACGGCCACACCGGTTTCCCCTTCCCAATCTGTTCTCCCAAGACTTTTGACATGTTTAAGATATGAGCCAAGGCTCCATCGACGAACTCTTGGATGTAAGGCCAGAGAATCTCTTTTGGTAAGTACTTATCGCGTGGACCAAACGGTATTCTGATGATGTAAGCTCCACTGCTTTCTCCTGTTTCGTCTCCGTCGCAATCATCAGCGGAAGATGTCGTTAGCATCTCCGTTGGCTCTGCGTAGCTCCAGTCAACTTCTGACGAGCATATCTGGCGTGTAAAGAGATCTACACGGTACACACCAGGCATTCTCGCTAAGGCTCTAGCTAGCTCCACAACATATTTCACCTGACAATTCGAAACAAGTTAAACCCCTAGATTCAAGAGATCTGAGCTTATGGAAAGCTTGGAAAACAAGGTACCTGTCCACCAGTATCAGAGTCGCAGCCAAGCTCCATGTTTTCACCACGAACCAACCCATGCAAACTGATACAACCAACACACATTACTATGCCTGGGATTTTAAACCAAACCAAACCAAACCAAACCAGCAGAAATGAACCAAAATCTCGGTTCGTTCAGTAAGAAGTTCGGTTCAATTCTGACATGTTAATAAAAAAACTTCATTTTTTCGGTTAGGATAGTTCGGTTTTTCAAAAATCATTTTTTCGGTTAGGATAGTTCAGTTTTTCAAAAATAATGTTAACCGAAATTTTCAAACTAACCAAAATTTCGAAGTAACCAAGCTACCCGGATTTAACCAAATCTTTAACCGAAATATAATCGAAGCCAAAAACTTCATTTTTAGTTTACTTAAAAAGTTTTATTAACCGAACTACTACATTACCGTACTACCTGAACCAGCAGTTCTACATTACAGTCAATCAATGGGAAGCAAGCAAGAAGGATAAGAAGATAACTTACCTGATGAGAACAACGTAAAGACGATTCTCCTTTTTATCATCAGACCAGATATCTACACTGGATGAGTTGCGTTGCAGTTGTATTCTAGGTGTCTCAGGTGGAATAATCTCTCCAGCACCGTCTACCTTCTCTCCTTCTGATAGATCCTCATACAAATCCTCCGTCGCATCTCTTCTCCCTTGTTCTCTTTCCAATCTCCTGTTCGCTACTCGCTGCGCATCCTCCCACTCTAACTGTAACAAAATGTTCCGTTAATAACATAATCAACGCAATGATACACACACACACACACACACACACATATACAATGATGTAACATTACGTACCTGCTTCTTCTTGCGAGTGAGATGCCATATTCTCCAGCACATGTTCTCTAAGCGAGAGTTTCGTTCACGGGAGTTCCGAGTGGCGACGACTTTGAGCCAAGTCCGGTGAAGATCGGTCTCATCGACTCCGCTGACGACCTCCTCAACGAAGTATTTGGTAGGGTTGAAAAAATCACCTTCTCCGTCTCTCAGAGCCACGGACGTTTGAGGTTTCTGCTGTGTTTCTTCGATCCCCTGAGCTTGGCTGTCAAGTATAGCCTCTAAGTATCCGTTGATCCACTCGTTCCCCGCCATTCTGGAGGTTTCCTTCTCTGTTTCCCCGAGGAAAGTTTCTCTTCTTGGAGTGTAAGAAACTGAGGAGTTAGGTTAAAAGTGTGGGAAGAAAGAGAGAGGTGAGAGACCAAAAGAAAGTGTTGAACAATAGAGAGAGAGAAAATAAAAATATGATGTGTGGCTGCTTAGGATCTTTTTTTACATAAATGGCGGATTGAACGTGAAGAGATCAGAGTAGTAAACGGTGGAGCCATGGAGACGGTGACACGTTTACGGCATCAATGTTATCACGTGGAAATGTAACGGTAAGAGAGAAGAAAAAGGAGAGTTAGTTATGTTCTCTTGTCCGATTCTTCCTGCGATTCTCCCTCGAAACCAGTTCTTTCTACTTCACTTCAGCTATTATAATCTAACACTTGTCATGGTTAATAATGTGTACTATAATAATAATTCACAAAATTTGATGAATTTTAATTGGTTAGGTATGTACTAATAGTTAATTAACTTAATTTGTTAAAGAATAGGTTTGAATTTTCATGTGATTGATATTTTTCTTATTTTGACAAAACTAGATGGCATAAGAGAATTGCAAATGACCAAAATGTAGTGAAGATACAAACCAAAAGAAGAAAATCTATTAGAGAATGCAGATAAAAAAGATATATCATATATATATCTATATGAGAGAAAGAACACACCTTCCTAGACGTACAGTATGTGGTGCTATGCTAAAATTAACAACAATCATGTAAAGGCCTCAGGATCCTAAGTACAGAACTTTTAATCGTTCTTCGTGCACTGCTCTCCAGATTGTGGCAGAAGAAGAGCCAATCTTCCTTTGTACCTCGCAATCTTCCTCGACCGTTCTTCTCTTAATCTGAAACAAAAACAGACCCGTTTTTTTGGATTTACCAAAATGTTCAGCTAACCAATCCAATCCAATCCAAAGAATCTCATCTGGCTCGGTGAACATCGTTTAGATGCTGCAGAGAGATAACTACTGTAGGAACTTACCGTGCGCGGACCTTCTTAGCTCGCTCGATGTGTCCTTGCAAAAGATCCTTCTCTGTTAATTCCTTCACAGATTCCTCGTCCTAAAATCATATGATAGAAAACCGCTCAGTTGAACATCATTTTGTTTTTGTTCAAGAGCTGGGAGTAATGTGTTCGTCCCCTTCTGCTCAGAGAGAAAAATATAGTTCTTGACGAGAAAACACATATACCTCTTTATCTTCATCATCAGTAGTTTTTTCAGCTGTTTCGTTCGGCACAGCTGCTTCCATCACATCCAGAGGTAAAGGCTTTGGTAACGGTTTCATTGTATCGCTCCTTTGCGACTGTTAACAGAGAAACTGCATGTTAGATTAGGTCCTATGGTTTTATGCTGGCAAATCAAAACTGCATATTTTCATTAAAAACGGGAAAGTCTGCCAATTGACGATCATTTAACTAAGGTTGGGTTCAAAACCAAAAGGGGAAAGAGACAACAAACTATATATCAAACAAGATCCCAAAAGTACAAAAAGTCACCAGCAAAGCAAGATCCCCAAAAGTACTACAAACCATGAATTCTTTTTTTTTGTGTGCCACATCTAAGAAACTGAGCTAGTTTTGCATATACTATTTACAGTAGAAGACAAAGAGATGGGCGAACCTGCATTCCTTCATGGGCACCATTTCTCAACCACGATCGACTAAGGGAATAAAGAGAAGCATCATCAGTGATTCTAACCTGGAAAAAAGCATGATAAGTATCACAAACCAAAGTCTTCTGAAAAGACTCTTCTCCACTTTGTCAATCCAGCAGTTCAAACAAAAAAAAAAAATTAGGCTTACCTTTCTCCCTCTAACAAGGACAAGCGCGTCCCTCCTTCTAATAACACGGAAAAAAAAGAAACAGAAAGATAGCTCATTATATAGAACATGTTTTTAACTCTATGCACTAAAGAGAAAGAAAAAAAAGAAGATAATATCAAAGTAGAGAAATGTAATGTTTCACCTGGCATTTTTATTCCTGCCAGAGTCTAGAACTGAAGTTGGGGGAGGGGCAACCTACAATACCAAAGTTTACAAAACTGAGATAAATGTGAGGCAAGAAAGAGCAATACAGCTTTAACACTTGCTTAGATATATATAAAAAAAAGGAGTTTTTAAGTCTTCCTTCCACATTACAGAAAAGATAAATTATGAGACCAAATTAGAAACAGCCCTAAATCAAAACTATGACCACATAGCAGGAGGACAAGGAACCTAAAATAGAAATGTAATATTAGATCCAAGAGAATCAGGCCGATGAAGAGCATATAGACAAAAGGAGCAAAACAGACTAAAAAAATAATTTCCAGTAGTCTTTCATCATATTTGATCAAAATGTAAACTTTATGATATTTTGGTTACATAGAGAATGCTAACTGAATGAAACATAAGTAAATAAAACTAAAAATGCATTAGTTTTTTGGATGAGAAGCACCATGAATAAAAATGGATTCAACTTCTTAACCAATATGAATCAAATCAAGAAGATTTGGAGCATCATCCCTAACAATCATATCCACTAATCATCTACAAATGAAAACAAAAGTTATAGAAAACCTCACCCGCGGTTGAAGAAAGTGAGGAACTCCTCTCATGGGACCCGACCCGGGATGAGAAAGCTGATGATGATGATGATGATGATGAATCTGAGGAGGATTCCTCGCCCTCATGAACTGCATCATCGATTCCGCTAATCGGTGGTTGTAAGCCAAACCGGGGCGAAGAGTGTAACCGCTCTGATTACCCGCCGCCGTTACGGTAGGAGGAGCAGCGGCGGCAGCGACTAACGGTGAACTCATCCGAACGGGTCGGACCGAGAACCCTCCTCGACCCGACGGAGGAGGAGCGAACGGGTAAAGAACCGTCGAGGGGTCTTGGTGGTGGTGAGGCGAATTAGGGCGTCGGTTCGGGATTGACTGTGTCTGGAGGTTGTTGTGAGTTTGTTGGATCGGATTAGCATGCTGAACCGGAGCTATGGATCTGTAAGACGGTGGCGGTGGAGCGGGTGGTGGCTGAGACGGATTTTTTCTGGCGTTGTTTGGGGGTATCGCCGGAGTTTCGGATGCGGTGACGAGAGAGGGAGACGCCGTTACGGATGCGAAGGAGTTGTTGGGATCGGGAGTCGTCGACATTCCGACGGCGGAGGAGAAGTGAGAGTTTCAAATTTGGTCACTGTTTAATATTCCCCGAAGCCTCTTGTCCATGCAGAAGGTTAGGTTTTGGGCCTAAATGGGCCGAAAAGGTATTAGTGTAAACTTGCATTAGATGGGCCTCAGTGTATTAATACTTGCGATAGAGAGATTCATTTCCCTTTTGTTTTTGGAGAAGAGAAGGAGATGAGATAGCATTCCAGAGGATTAACTATAGATGAATGCAGGATAAAACCCTTATTCGTCTCTCTACACTCCAGCGAAGGTTCGGTAATCTTCTTCCGTCTAAATCATCTCATGGGTTTTAAGAAAGTCTTCAAATTTTGTTTGTTTTTGTTTGATTTCTGGGTTCTAATTCGTCCGAGAGCAGGATAGTTTGGAATGTGATAGCTGATCTTGAAATTGAATCTTAACTTGTGACATCTTGTTTTCTATAGGTAGTTTAGGTTGGTAATGATGATAAGTGGATGCAGCACGGTGACTTCACATGCTCTAACAAGCTCTTGGGGGTTCAAGCCATCTTCATACAGAGCTACAACAACATCAGGACAGTCTCAACGTTGTCTTGCTTCAAGTTCATTGTCTGTCATAAAGAACTCTTTACCATTTAATGGGCTTCAAGCTAGTGTACAAAGAGGTATGTATGTATATTCCTTCTTCTCATATTTATGTAAATTGCTCCAATGATTTTTCTTAACATGTATTTCAAAGTTTTTGCTTTTATTTTTCCATTGTTTCAGGTGTGCCTTTGTCATATCTCTCAGCCTCGTCTTCTCGCCTTCTGAGTGGGGAACAAGGTAGTCTGTTTGGTGCGTTACCTGTGTTACCCGTCCGCAGGAAAACCCTTTTGTCCCCAAGAGCATCAAAAGATGTACCTTCCAGCTTCCGGTTTCCTCCAATGACCAAAAAGCCACAATGGTGGTGGAGAACTTTGGCATGCCTGCCTTACCTGATGCCGCTTCACGAAACCTGGATGTACGCAGAAACCGCTTACCATCTCCACCCTTTCCTAGAAGATTTCGAATTCTTGACCTACCCGTTTCTAAGCGCCTTAGGGAAGTTACCAGGCTGGTTCCTCATGGCTTACTTTTTTGTAGCTTATCTTGGGGTAGTGAGAAGAAAAGAATGGCCTCACTTCTTCAGGTTCCATGTGGTGATGGGTATGCTGCTTGAAATCGCTCTTCAGGTGGTGGGAACTGTCAGCAAGTGGATGCCTCTTGGACTCTATTGGGGTAAGTTTGGGATGCATTTCTGGACTGCTGTTGCGTTTGCATATCTGTTTACCGTCCTTGAGAGTATAAGGTGTGCACTTGCGGGTATGTACGCGGACATCCCATTTGTCTGTGATGCTGCGTATATCCAGATTCCGTACGACTAATACGAAGATATTGTTGCATTTTAGATCGTTGTCGCTCTTCGTTTTAATAATCTGTTTGTTAGACCTTTGTATCTGCAACAACTATGTGTCTTGTTAAATGACAGTTATGTTTCAAACATTTTACCGTTACATTAACTCAATCGTCAAAGTCTCAACTTTTGAACAAACATGGAATTGCTATGAAACCAAACAAATAGTGTTAATCAGACTTGTTCAGTTTATACATTGTAAGAAGCCGTCAAAGCACAACAGGTAGGCTTCTTCTCCTAAGCCCGAGATGCTCAGGGAGTTGATGGGTGACATTATCGCTGCAACATAGAACAGATGAAAGATAAATCAGATGGTGCTTTGAGCACTACAAGCTCAGAACCATGAATTGTCACCGCAAACGTACCTCTTAACGGTTTAGAGGAATAATGACATCTCTGTAGAAGGGATGAAAGGAAGGATCCTATCACCATAGAGTTGGTGCAGTTTCACCAAGAGCCGTCCGGAATCGAGGTCATTTTTCCAGACCTGATCAAGGATTGCTTTCATGGTAATAGCCCGGCCCTTGCTGCCTTCTTTCTCCTTTGCGTTTCTGCTTTCAGGTGCGTTACCATCAGAGGCTTGTCCTGATGAGGATGGTTGAACAGAGTTTTGTGGCGGATTGTCATCTCCCATTGGTTTATCTACTTGCATTGCGGATGAAGAATCTACACTCAGCTTTCGCTTATCTGCCATATTCAGAAAGGGTGAGAACAGATGTTGGAAACTGAAAACAATTGTTATCACAGCACCATACATGATTGGTTGGGAAGGTTCTAGTTCCATATCTGTATAAATAACCGATGGTTATGCCAATCAATCAGTAGTCCCTAAGCATGTGTCTGACCCTCCTAAGTTTTAGCTACTTTCGGGTTACAGTTAAATAAGTACAAATAACCATATTACACGGAAAAAGTAAATTAGTTGATGCAACTTACTTGGCTCAGTACTGATTATTTTCCCCTTTCCCTTATTGAGAAAGCTTGGTGAAGGAGATGGTAAATATGGGAAGATTTTAAGCCGGTCATGTATACACAGGCCTGCAGCACGCTGGAGAAAAAAAACAATTCACAAGTTCCTTCAAGGGTTTTCCATATATGAAACTAATGAAATTCCGGTTACAGTTAGATTATAGAAGAATGTATCCACTAACCAGTAAAGCTCCATACACACGCCAAGCTTCGTAGCTCTTCATCTGATTCTTTTGCTTCTCAGCATCCAATTCTGGTTCGAGAAGACTCAGATACGGTTCAAGATTTGGCAGAACAAGAAGGCGTACCTACACAATAAATTGGCATTCAGCTAACATCGCAAGAGTACTGTGCTTAAGTTATATATGGCACTTGTTCTATGACTATACAAATCCTAGTTCCTTATGAAATGAAAGAGAAGCAGGGAAGATGGTGAAAAAGGAAATAACGATTTTCAGATGATAGTGCATGTTTTGGGTAACATTGTTTTCGGGGGAAACTTACATAACTAATAAAACCTTGAAAAGAGTAAGGTGATAGTAGTACAATGAGGCATCGCCGCTAAATATATCAGAGAAAGTAAAGAAAATACTTACGACATTGTGCCCCAAAGCCGCTAATCCTTGAATTGCACCGTAGTGCTGGGTCAAAGCCTTCTTTGGGTCCAAAAGTGCATTGACTAAAGTTTTCGTAAGACGAGACTGAAGAGTAATGTAAGTGTTTCCAAACCTGAAAAAAAAAATTCAAACCAAAGGATTTCAAATGACGAAAACCCTTCCAAACAATGAAGAAAATTTTAGCAAGTTATAACTTCTTCAATTTAGATCTTCTCATTGGATATTTCAGCCCAAGCCGGAAAAATACCAGAAGCCAATAGCACGGCTAGGATGAAATTAGTAGACTGTATACGGATACATTCATCTCATGATATTGCATACAATAGCTCGGTATAAATTTTCATTATTAGTGCCAGTAAGAATCATTTTCAGTAAGATAATCCCCACAATTAACCAAAAACGAACACAGAGTTACATGAAATGAAAGGGAAAGAATGAACCTTTTACATATCAGTGCAACCAGATTTGCAGTAAAATCTCTAAGTTCCCAATGGTTGTCGGCAAATCTGTTTCCAAGCTTTCTCGATACAAGACATGTTACAACAGAGGGCATCAACTGGTGGAGCTGGCACAAAAAGGAAAAGTTTAGTTAGCTTCGTGGCTATGACATGCCTTGTATAGTACGTAGCATGTCTAGAATGCAACTAGAAGAAACACACATCAAAAAACTAAAGAAAATGGAGCTACAAGATTCTATAATAGTTCTTAAGATCCAGACAGCAACTTACATAAGGTTCTATGTGTATATGAGGATTCTGCAAAAGACTTCTGACAACGTGCATTAAATTGGACAGGAGTAGGAAGTCATTTAAACCACGTGATACCTGCATCAGTAGAGAAAATAACATCAAGCAATTGCGATCCTTATATCTTTTTAAGTTTCCTCGGTGGTGCACTATGTTACCTCATCAGCAACGAAATTTGTAAAATATGGAACTAGGGGATGAAGTCCCGAGTCTGAGGCCAAGCTCACTAATGCCTCTTTGAAAAGAGAAGGATTTGACTTGCTCATTGTAAGTTCAGCAATCTTTTGGAAGTATAGCTGTTAAGAGAGAAAACAACAGATAAGTCTTATGCATGTAAGAAACGTCCTTGCGGTATTTAATCTGTAAGACATACCTGAAGCTCCTTGGATAATACATGCTTCACTGGTAGCCTAATGTCAATAAGAGGTCCGTCCTTTTGTTGATAGATTTGATTTTCTGCAGGTGCCCTAATGACTACAAACACCATAAACAAGTGGAAAATATATTCACTATGGGATGAACATGGAAATGTTTCAAATTGTCTTGCTCGTGATACTTCTCAAAACATATTTACAGATGCATCTCAAATATGTACTTTGATCTCTCATCAACATCACTAACTACACCGTTCAGCAAGAGGAAAAAATGTAGAAAGAAGTTAATTCACCTCGGAAACGTCAATGTAGATACTAATATTTGTTTCATGTCAATAAATTTAGTTAATGACTTTAAAACTCTAACCCAGGACATAAACTTGAGAGGCAAACCTTCTAAAGGAGCGTTTTCTGGTATAGCTGGCTGCACTCCTTCAATAGCCAGCCAGTGACAGACTATATCAGTATCAAGGGGAGCTTTTGGTAGTGGAGCTTCAATCACCTAGAATTATTACATTTCTTGAATATATTAGAAGAACATATATACGATATAACTGAAACAAAAAAATAATGAGACTGTTTTCCCAACATCTTACATCTTTGAAATCCACCTCTCTGTCATCAGTGTAGAACAAATCCCGATGCCCAATAGCTTTTCTAAAACGAATTGGTCCTCCTGAGGCAAAGCCATAGATCGGCTGCAACAAACATGATCATTCTCAAATAGATGCCTTTGCTTCAGTTAACTGCTATCGGGTGTTATTCATATGCACCAGAAAGGTCAAACCTCAAAACCAGATACCATATATCTTCTCAACTACTAATAAACTCCACCCAAAGAAATATCAACAAATGTTCAAATCATCATAGGAAGCTACCAAACATTCTACTGATAGTGCACTACTACCGAAGCTAATAGAATATGGGAACTGGTCTCTAGTATGTAGTACCTCAAGGTTCCTTAAGTTGAGAGCACCATCAACATCAGAAGCTGTTAAAGTCGTTCTCTTCGAGTGACGCATGCATTTGATCGCTTCCTGCAAACATGGCATTTAATATCAGCTGCTAATACCCTATAAAAGACAGCTCAAGAACAACAAAGACATGAATAGAAAGCAAAGAAAGAAAGAAAAAAAGAGTACTAACCTGCATAATCTCTCGAACACGATACTCAACATCAGGAGCAAGCATAAGTGCAGCCTCAGGTGACAAGTTGGTAATCCCAATGCTCTGTGCTATAACCTCAATCGTTTCCTTAGGTACAATACTCATCTTTCTATTGTATCATCCATACAAAAAGATATATCAACAGTGAATCCATTGAACTTTCTCGATTTAAAGCTTGAGCACACACAGTGAATCGCAATTCAATAGAAACAGATACAATTGGATACTTCAATGCTCCGTGCAGAGTGATTAGGACTTACGAATTTCACTATGAAACAAACAACGAAGCACACACAAAAAAAACGATAAAATCAGTACGCACCGATTCAATAGACCACGCGTCTTTTGTCACAGACTCGTTTTCGACTCAGAAGATAGCTCCAAAGAGAATGGCGAGCCACCTAGATTGCTTCTACCTTCTCCTTTAACGCGCACTTCCGTGAGAACTAGCTTGTTAACGGAGCCTCTCCCGAGTCAGAATTTTATAACCGATGCTAAGATTCCGGTCGAATCAGCATAACTGAGGTTGAATACACCCAATTGGGTTCGGGTTAGATCAGCTTTGGGTTAACTCTTAAGCTCCTTGGGCCTTATTTAGGCCCAATAAGGTTCAATCTCTGCTAACCAAAATCCAGTGTTTATACAAGCAAATAGTTTTTGTTTTTAACAGCGTGTAACATTATTCATACGTAACACTATCAAAACTCTAGGTTGAAAAAGGAATACAAAAGTCATTAGAACAAATCCACGTATCACTTTATTCTCATTCAAACATACGTGTTTCACACTCTTTCTTTCACAAACAATAAGGGCAACCAACAAAAACGTTGATGAATGTAATATGTGTATAGTTTGCTTACTTACAGATAAATAATTGCGAGTCCCAGTATCAGTATCACAAGTTGGGACCATATAAAGTAAATTCTTTGTAAGAAAAAATCCCCAAAAATGTGTTTTATGATTGTTTGGTAAGGTCTTGTACCCAAGATATTCCACCGGGAAACGCTCTGTGAACTCTGGTTCTTGTCACCATGGCAGCTTTTGTTTTCTCCTCCACCACCAACGGGCTTTCTTTCTCCAAAAGAGGCTTGTTGTGTATTACATTTACACCCTCCTCTCCTTCTGTTAGGAACCGCAGACCCTGGTGTTTCCATAGTTTTTTTTTACTTTAAAAAAAAAATCAAAGAAATAAAAAATATAAAGAGCCGCAAAAACATTTTAAGTTCCATTTCTTCCAATGAAACTGCTTTCAATCTATCTTCAAGAGACATGATCTTTGGTGAATTCTTTCACTTAGTTACTACAAGGATAACTAGAACAAAAAGAAGTGTTGATTCATCATTACCGAAAGAGAATTGTTAGATGATGGTTTTGCATCGATAGGTAGTCTCGCACCAACATCCTAAATCAAGAAGCCAGAAAACCAAAACTTTTCATTCAGGCCTTTCAATAAGTAAACAAAATGTAAGATAACGTTGCTCTTAATTTGTAAGTCAGCTCTCACCTGAATGACTTTAGTGGCCGGGCTGTCTTTAACTCCTGCAATTTGACACAAATGCCATAGTCCTGAGAGTGTCACATCCTGAGAGTTCAAAACCATTTTAAATAAGCTTTAAGAAAACTGATTATGTCAACTGGTTGGTGGGATGTAAATAAGATTTACTTGTTTGCTTTCAAGACTGTCAATCTTCCCTTCCTGTAAAAAAATAATAATAAGAGAGTGACATTAGTCCATTTTGAATTACAAAAAAAAAAAAAACGTTTAGTTCACATATAAGAGGGTAAAAGAAGTGACTCACTATTCCGGATATCATTTCATTAATTTGTTGAAAGTCAAACCCAAGTTGTGAAATACTTGATTTCACATCTGTTACCTGCATCAAAAACAAAATTTCCACGTGAGCATTGGCATATCAAATGTATCCGAAGAAAAGGGAATGTGAACTGGTTCCTATATAAGTCAGTTGAATACTCTCGCAAATTTAAGTAAGAATCTAGTCCTTATAGGATGGCTGCTGTATGTACAAGCGTGTCAACCAAGTGCAAGAGAGGTTTCTCTGCCGAAATGGTTTATTACACTCATCTTAAGTCTACAAAAATTGAAGGTATCAGTACGAGAAAAAATGAGAAACAAGATGGGTATCTTACATCACTTAGAATCATTTTAGATATCTCGGTCTGCTCTTCCACCTTCCAATCCAATTTCGATAGCTCCTTAGAAAGATGTTTCTTTGTTGACTGCATAAGCAAATACACAAAGTCATAAACCAGGATAATATATATAACAAGCAAGGGACGTTTTGAGAAAATGTCTTCTCTTTTTTTTTTAACCGCTAGTGATTCCTGCAAGTCGTTTAGTTGTTTTGAAAAAGATGCAACTGCATTAGCCATATTTTTCTTTGTCACAAACATTGCATCCGAAAATGACCAACCCTGCAACGTAGAAAGAAATGAGTAAGAATGCGCTTAAACACTATAAAGCAATGATAGATAATGCATAAAGAAAAAAAAGACATTTTACAAAACTCTTAACAGAAAACACAGAAAAAATAGATAGATTATATGAATGGGGCAAACCTTCCACCACATGTAACAGTATCCCATAGCTCCAACGGCTGCCGCTGGAACCAGGTAAGAAGCATAGCCTGCATTGGCGGCACAAAATAGTTTTTATCTACTTTCATTAGAAATGGACAATTGTAAGAAAGTTGTGCATAAAAACATATAAAAAGAGGTATATGACTTACCACTGTTGTTTGAATCTCCGTTAAATATGGTAACAGGATTAATCGTACTTAGTTCTTTGATTTCATTTGCGAGCTGTCGAATCTGATTAGTAGAAAAAGAAATGAAAAAGAAGTTAAGAGTGATGATTCAAAAAGAAAAGAAAACACAGAGAGCATAAGAATGTAATGGGTTTTTTTTTTTTTTGAGATCAGGTGATGAGAATATTAACGCAAAACAGAGCAAAAAGTAAAATCAAAAATACCTGAGCAGCGAGGGCGGCACTATCATACTTATAACTAAAAGGTGTGCTTTCAACTCCTTCAGCACCTTTGAGTAATTCTTGAAGCTGCGCTATTAGGTCAGACAACCTCCCATGTCTCAGTACAATCGAACCAGAGACCCCTTGAACATAGAAAACAGAACCAACCATCAAGTTAGTCATATGAATGTAAAAGAATAATTGAAGCTGTGACCAAAAAAAAAACATAGTTCAATAGCAAAGCAGAGGATGGTTCTGCATAATGATGATTCATCGAATTGCCAGAATTTAAGATCAAATCCCAACCTAAACCTTTATTAAGCTCAAGAAATTTTTGCTAGATTGCAGTAAAAAGCAATACAAACCGGAACAGTTGAATTTATAATCATAGTGACAGAGAGAGAGAGAAAGACCTGCGCCGAGCAAGATGAGAACTTTGGAGGTCTGAACGCCGGCTTGAACAGCCATGGATTCCGATTCAAGGTAAGAGACTTTAGAGGCCGGCTGGCTCTTCTCGATTGTTCTGTTCCGTGACGCCTTTAGCCACCAGAGAAGAGACTAAAAATTACGACACACCCTTTTGCCTTTTTGGACCTCAACTTTCGATTTGGTTTCTGACATATTTTAACATTTATGTTATAACGCCCCCGAAAACTTCCAATTTTAATCAGATTACCCCCCAAAGTGGCAAATCAATATGGACATCGAAAAACAGGGGTACTTTGGACATTTCGGAATAGTTCCAGACACATTACGCAACCGGCTTGACACTCTACCTTCGTTGAACTCTACTTAATTACCAAAGCAGAACAATGCTAATAAATTGAATTCCAACATATGAGACTGAAGGGAACACACACGAGTCTATGAATATGAATCTGGAATGCAAATCGAATCAAACACACAAATTGGTTTAAGATTGGATGAAAATGCAGCAACTACAAAATACTCCAACAATAAGTTAAACCAATTAAAACAGCAACTCAATTTCAGAAACAACTCAGCTCTAAGACAAACCTTGTCTGAGAAAACAAGCTAGAACTCAGAATGCTAATTTGAGTCTCTCAAAAAGAATCAAGCATCAACGGTAGCTGCTTCTGAATCCTGTTTCCTCTTCAAATACTCATTCAAGATCGTCAACCTCGCAGTCTCAAACGCAAAGTACCCTATAGCCGAGAAGCAAGCGCTATGAACAACTCTTGGCCCCATACCTCGAGTAAAACCCACCAACCCTTCCTCTTTCAGTATCTGCCTCACCGTCCCAGCCACACCCGAATACACAGCAGCGCCAAGTTTATTAGCCGCCTCCACATGAACCTGCGTCATCAGCCTCGTCTTCACCACATCCAACGGCGTCGTTATGGAAGCCGATATCGCACCAGCTAACGCCCCACAGCAAACGCTCTGCAGAGGCTCGAGATTGTTCTGCTGCGTCTTCTCCAATACCGCAGCTTTAAGATACTCGAACGACGAGTAACTCAGCACACCCGCCGGTAAGTTCCTCAGCAACGTGGCGGAGTAGCCAGCGTAAAGCCCCAAGATCCCATCTTTCTCAAGAATCTCAAGCAGAACTTGGTACGACCTCCTCCCGCTAGCTCCGACCTGCATCCTCTGCGTGATAAGCTCCTTGGGAACCATTATCGCCGACGAGATTATGTTCCCCATGGCGCCAGCCGTGGGAGGGATGAGAACCGAAGGAAACTCCGGGAACTTACCTAGGAGTGACTTACCTATTAAAGAAGAGTGTAAAAGCAACTCCATTGATAAGACTGTTTTAACAAACTTAGTCTTGACTCATTTATATAGTAGAGTTAGTTAGTAACTGTACAAAGGTATATTAACATCTAATATATTTACCGAACTCGCACGTGCCGAAATACACCGCGGAGGAGAACGTGGACCCCACGATCACGGCCGATACGCCGCTGTAGAAACCTAGAATCCCTCTCTCTTGAAAAGTCTTCACTATCGCGTCGAAACTGCTGCTGTACAATTGCGACGCGCCTTTGGCCTGGAGCTTCGTTTTGATCGTGTCCAGCGGGAGGAGGCAGACGTAGGTGAAGGCGCCGGCGATTCCGCCGCCTCCGGCGCCGATCAAGGCGCGCTCGAAGACGGAGAGGTGCTTCATCAGCGTCTGGATCTTCGGGCTGCTTCGGGAGGCAGGCTTCATCCATTTCAGGAAGCCTGGTTTGGAATCGGAATCGGAGACCGAGGCGGACGCGAAGGGAGGAGATGGCTTTCTCCTCGAGGATTTGATTTTGGTTCTGGCGGCGGTGGGGAGTTGAGCGGAGGAGGTGCGATCGGAGAAGTAAGTGACGAGGGAGTTGAAATCGTTGGTGAGGTGGCAGTGGTTGAGATTCGGAGACGACGGGAGGCCGAGACTCTCCGAGAGTCTAGCTTCCATTGCTGGTTTTGGTGGTAGTTGTGAGGACAAAGACGAAGAAGCATCATAAGATGATGATACTCGAGAGCTATGACGAGAAACGGAGCGCGGTGTTATAAGTTAACGATAAAACGGCATGAGGTTTTCTGATAATTTTCAAATTTATCATCAGATTACCCCAATACTTCCGATTTGAATCAAATTAAACCCACACAACAATACAAATCGAATGACAAGGGTAGTTTTGCAATTTAAAAATAATCCAGACCAGACCAATACGCAACTTGTCAGACACTAACCTTGTGACCTGTTCTGTTCTTTCGTTGAAGAACAAGCAAGCAAAGCTTCTTCATTTATTTGGCGTGAGAATTAAAAAAAAAAAAAAAAATTCGAATCTCCGCCATGGATGTGATTAGGTGGTGCTTCTTCTTCTTCCTTCTCTTACAAACCTTCTTCTTCTCACCATCCCATACGCAGACCGATTCATTCACATCAATTCTCATATCTCAAAACGGACTCGATTTCGTGAAAAACCTCCTAGTCAACAAAGCAATCGCCTCGATCATACCTCTCCAGATCCCCAGGATCGAGAAATCAGTGAGAATCCCGTTCCTAGGAGGAATCGATGTCGTCGTCTCGAACCTCACGATATACGAGCTCGATGTCGCCTCGTCCTATGTTAATCTCGGCGAGACGGGCGTTGTCATCGTCGCTTCGGGGACGACTTGCAATTTGAGTATGAATTGGCATTATTCTTACGCTACTTGGCTTCCTCCGATGGAAATTTCTGATCAGGGGATCGCATCTGTTCAGGTAATAATCATGTCATTGACTTGCTGACATTGAAGCGATGATTCTTGCTATGTGACTTAGGAAACAATAGAAAGACTAGATTTTTCTTACTATCACAAATTTTGTTCTGTTTTGTGATTGTTACTTAGAAAATCACATCTCTGTTCTATGGTTTTGCCCTTATGTTTTGTGGTTGTTACTTAGAACATCACAAACTCTGTGCTGTTTTTCGGTTATTACTTAGAACATCACAAACTTTGTGCTGTTTTGCCCTTATGTTTTGTGGACATAGTTGGTTTTAGTGGGTGTGTCGGTTTGCTCATTGTTATATCTGTTTTACAAAAGGGAGTTTGATGAGTGCTGATTCTCGCCTTCTCGGTAAGGTTGAAGGCATGGAGATCGGGCTGTCGCTAGGCTTGCTGAGTAGTGAAGGAGGATTGAAACTCTCTCTTTCGGAGTGTGGATGCCATGTGAAAGACATATCCATTGAGCTTGAAGGAGGAGCTTCATGGTTTTATCAGGGGTATGCTATTATCTACTTATTGAGCCTTTTTTCTATTTTTTTTTCATTTGAAATTTGTCGTATTCTCTGGAATTTAGGATGGTTAATGCATTTAAAGACCAAATTGGAGCAAGCGTGGAGACCACGATTTCCAACAAACTCACTGAAGGAGTATCAGACCTTGATTCGTTTCTACAAAGCCTTCCAAAGGAGATCCCAGTAGATGACAAAGCTGCACTTAACGTCACTTTCACCAGCGATCCCATACTGAGAGATTCATCCATCACTTTTGAAATCGACGGCTTGTTCACCAAAACAGAAACGAATCAAGTCTTAAAATCCTCCTCCTTCAGAAAGTCTGCAGCACCTTCAGCTATCTGCCCTGGAAATTCGAAAATGCTCGGAATTTCGCTGGATGAAGCTGTCTTTAACTCTGCTGCAGCTTTGTACTACAATGTAAGTTAAGTTCCCTAATTGCTACTCATCATGGTATTGATCCTTTCTCAATATGAGGATTTCAATCGTTCTATATATTTCAGGCAGAGTTTATGCAATGGGTAGTGGATAAAATACCAGACCAGGCGCTTTTGAACACTGCTAGGTGGAGGTTCATCATTCCACAACTATACAGGAAGTACCCAAACCAGGATATGAATCTGAACATCAGTTTGTCATCGCCTCCTCTTGTAAAGATATCAGAGCAGTATGTGGGAGCTAATGTGAACGCGGACCTAGTAATCAATGTTCTAGAAGCAGACCAAGTGATACCAGTAGCATGCATCTCCTTGGTAAGAGTCTTCAAGTGAGATAACAACTATGTACATGCTTTTTTTGTTCTACCTTAAATTTTTATTCACTGTCGCTTGGCTGAAGGTGATCCGAGGGTCGGGTGCTCTCAGAGTGATGGGTAATAACCTTGGAGGCAGCGTGAGATTAGAGGATTTCTCCATGTCTTTGGAGTGGAGCAACATTGGAAATCTCCATCTGCATCTTCTTCAGGTAAATGCACCATGTCAAAGTGTTTTAAAGGCTCTAATATGTTAATAATACAAAGAAAGATTTCATTCAGACTGCATCTTCTTCGATTCCATCTTGTAGCCAATAGTGTGGACCGTTATACAAACTGTGTTTGTGCCATATGCAAATGACCATCTAGAAAAAGGCTTCCCTTTGCCCATAATCCACGGATTCACACTTGAGAAGGCTGAAATCATCTGCTCAAGCTCTGAAATCACGGTTTGCAGCGATGTTGCCTACTTGGATTCGTCTCAACAGCCTCGGTCACAGTTGAGTCTATCAAGTTCTACGCCTTGGATAACCACGTTGTTATAGTTTACAATTGGCGGTTGTAAGTGTCAGTATTGGGGTCTGGTATCTGGACCAGAGACTGGACTACCAAGACAAACAAAACTCTGTATATTACTTTTGTATCTTGATGTTGATCAAACTGTGTATGCTATTCTTCTTTATATGAAATAAAAATGTCTTTGTAATTACTATGGTTAAGTGTCTGTGTCGTATATGGTAATACAATGGTCGACCAATTAATCGGTTAAGCAGTTAGGCAGCTCGGTGGATTAATCTGCTAGAAAAAGTTGTGATATACTGAGGAACCTGGATTATAATATGTAGTAGTGTAGGTTAGCAAAGCCAACTATCAAAGAAGTATCTTCAACCGTAGTTTTGGTGTGCTTGTGTTCTTGACTAACAGCTTTCTTTTCTTCATTATCTGAAGAAATAGGAACAGGTTCTGTTGACTTATCCACACTTTCTTCTAGCAGACTCTACTGAATTTATATCATCGGAGAGAGTTGATCATCGGGTATCATGTTCTTCACAAAAGAAAACAAATTGGTAAACCGAAAAAACAAATAACTAAACCAATGAAATAGTAAACAAATAACTTTTGGAAGATTTCAGAAACAATGGCCTCACATTGCATGAATCAGTATAAGCTTTGAGCTTCATTTTCCTCTCCTTCTAATAGGTTGTAGCAGATGCAGAGAAGGCAGTACTTGAAGCAATGGAGAAACAATTTGCTGAAATTGTTTCTCCCTTAAAGTAAAGTAAGATCTTTGGTCTGAAAATTGTCTAGAAGTTCGCCAAAGGCACACCTGATCCTTACGTTGTCAAAAGAATCATTGTTTATTATCTTGGATGTGTAAGAGAAGAAGACAATAACACGATTTTGTTAAAATTTCAGCTTGAAGTTCTTCTGAATTCAATTAAAAGACTCTTTGGCATATTACCGAGTAGAGTAACCGGTTTGAATCATGGAACTCTTATATCCTCGAAAACAGTCTTTTTAAGAAACTTGGCGAATGTTAATTCACTAAAATAGGTTCATGCACATATACACATAAAATTCATAGCATTATAGCAGGAAAGCAAAACAATGATCTATTTATTTTATCATTTGAAATCATTAGAGTAGACATACCCACCTTAGAACCATATATGTCCTTGTTCTGCACCTTCAACATCAAGTACCTTCGTACATATATGTGTGCTTCATCAATGTTTGTGTGATTCATCAATATATATGTGATATGTTTAAGAATTGGTACAAAAAATGTTCACTTACATTCATATTTCATCATTGCTCATCAAAATCTTGTTTGAACAACTGCAAAAACAAAACAAAAAATTAACAAAATTATTAAATAGTAAAAATCACCAAAAAAGGTTTTGAATATGCATGTAATAATTTTAAAAAATATCTGAAGATTGAAAGTCGAATTTATCAAGTAGCCATGGATTATAATAGCAAAATTTTGTTACCTTGACTTTGTTACATGAATGACTTTGTTACATGAATCAGTGGTCGCTCTTTTCCTTGTGTGGCGCTTGCAATCTTCTTCTACTATCATGCCCTCGTCTTTTAGAAATGCCTTGTAACTTTTGAGATTCTTATTTGCAAATTTTTCTTCAATATTTTCAAAAAGGTATTCACTAGACAATAGAAGAAGCTGGTGGTTTTGTTGTGAATATATATGTAGATCTGTGCTACTAAATGATATACTCCAACAAGAACCTATAATTACAATTAGCATATTAGTTTCATACTCCAAAAATAGCCAAAACAAATAAATATGTAAAGTTGTTTTCCGTGAACAACAGATTAATTACAAAATGCAATACATGACTGATTTTATCTTTTTAGATTAACTTTTTTATTTTTCCTATCTAATTCGGAGTTGTATAGGATTTTGATTTCAAATTCTATGAAGTATTGGTTTTTATTTTCCAACTTCAACAACTCCGGGAAGCGGTGCAACTTCGCTTCCAACTTCAAGGGGTGCGAGATCATCCGCAAGGTCAACTCCATTCTCTAGGGCAAGCGGTGGTGCAGCTTCAAGCGGAACTCGAGGAGGGTCATCCGCAAGGTCAACTCCATTCCCTAGGGCAAGCGGTGCAGGTGCAGCTTCAAGGGGAACTCGAGGATCCGCGAGATCATCCGCACGGTCAACCTCATTCACTTGGGCAAGGGGTGCAACTTCAAGGGCTTATTAATATATCTCCTGTAAAGTCTTGTAAAAATAGAAGAATTACAGTAAAAAGTCTATAAATTAATAATATTAAGATTACAAGAAATTAATTTAGAGAGTATTATTAATTTAAGAGGATTTCTTAATATATATTAAAATAGTAGAAAAATGAAAAAATGTGCTTCGTTATATAAGATATTGGTTAGTGCTTATGCATCTGAATTTTGACTATTTTAGTTGATTATTGATATTGTTTATTTATGATGCATACATATTATATAATACAAATTTAATTTTATAGTTTTATAAAATCAAAAATGTAATTATAGATGATATTCATTTGAAGAAAGATAACAAAAAGATATCTTGCATATGTTTATATAAAATTTATATATATGGTAATTATTCATTATGATTTCAATAAAACTATATTTTTATCTAAGAATATTTAAAATATTATTTATCTTAATATTTTATCGAATAATATCATATTTTACATCAACAAAAATTGACACTTGAAAAATTTACTAATTTACAGAGTTTAAAGCTCTGATGACCAGCAAGGAATAATAGGAACAACCAAGAAATGAATGAAGAAGAAAAAATAATAGAAATATTGTTTCTTATTGTCTTTTCTCCGATTTCATAAAGAATATATTTGTTTTTTAATTCCTTAAATTAAAAAGAACGAGGAGGAATATTAAAGAAAAAATATTCTTTGTAAATAGTGTCAAATTTAAGGAATGAAAGTAAATTAATTATTCTCGTTCCTTATAAATAGTATCCAGATTAAGAAATAAAGAAGAATTAACTATTTCCACTTATTATTTTGGTCACCGGTTAGAAATTAAATCTCCTTTATTTGGTGGGTTCAGACCAATTTGTCAAAATTTACTGTTGTCCTCAGGATGCTGAGGCTGGATTATAAGACAAACCAATTCTATAGGTCATATTGAAGCTGAAACATTCACACCGAAGTCTGTGTATATCTAAATATGAAATCAAAAAGTGTATTACTCTGTTGCAACCCTTTGAAATGATGTCACTGGCTTTCTGGGGCATTTTAACAATCTTTCAAGAAACCAAAACGGTACTAGTGAGGTAAAAGAGTAGTTCAACTTGTCCTTTGAGACTCAGTGGAGGCAGCAACGGCATCAATCCTCTCCCATGAGTTCTTCAAGTGAGAACTCATCTGCATCGACCACCTCTCCGTCCTTACCATCCCAAGCTTCTGTCTTCACTATCTCCAGTGTTCCGTCTATGGGCAAATTCCCTTTTCCTCCTGCCTTAGCTTCCTTCACGAATTCTCTAATAACACAGAAGAGAAAAGACATGTTGTCAGCTACCAAAAATATACAAGGACCATTGGTTTGTATCGGCTGTCTTTGACGAAAGATAAAGACACAAGAAACACACTTACATGAGGTGTTTAACCTCAAAACCGCTTTTAAGTGGAGCATAAGCTCCTTTCTTTGCATTCAAGGCTACCATTGCTGGGTATTCATATCCTCCAACACCAACACGCTTCTCCAAATCAGGTTGCTTTCCAGCAGCAACCCACACAAAGCTGCATTATACAATCAAAATCCACCAAAAACATAATCACAAAATAAGCAAGACCACAGTCCGGATACTATAAAATCAAAAGTCATGTCATTTTTATTATAGTCTTGATCCGTAAAAATCTGTTGATTAGAAAGATTCAAATTCAAACACAGGGCATCAACTTCAATCATATCTAATTCCAACAAATAGTTCCCCAAATCTGGTTTATGTTGTCAATATGAGTATATGTGACAGGATCAGAAACAGAGTAACTGAGAGCTGGAATATGATGATAAAAGCTAGGAACAAAGATATAAGAGATTTGTTATTAGGTTACCTGATAGGGTCCTTCTTAAACTTCTCTGCAACTGATAATAGCATCTCCAGATACTTGTTCCTTCCTTCAGCTTTTGAGTCCAGAATGTCAGGTAAGAAAGAAACAAAGCAAATAGCAGCAGGACCACACTTTTCTTCCATAGCATCCTATTCAATTCAGCACACGAAGAGAGTCAATGGCTTAGATTGGAGTCAAGTACCATCAGAAAAGAACACAAAGGAAACAGATACAGATGTGAGAGCAGTACCGGCCCAGTAAGTTCAGTTACTTCAACAGGTCCAGCACTGGATTCAAGCTGTTCCAGGGCTGTTGAACAAAAAAAAAAAAGCTGTTCCAGGGCAAAAGATTCGATGGCCGATGCAGATCTAGCACCCTCATAAGGCAATGGGCTGCTTTTGTCAGCACCAAAGACCAAGATAGTGGGGAATCCTTTCACCTGCCCTGTATCGCCTGCAGTATGTAAAATGAAAAGAAGCGTTTGGTTATACGAAGCAGAGAGTGTTGCCAGCTTATGTGAATCACCCTTTAAAGCAAATGAACTAACGTGCTGTAGAATCTGTACATGTAAAGAACTCTAGCGGTTACCTTGTCAGCATCACAATCGACATGACCTAGTTTGACCTTCCCCTTCAACTTGTTTACAGCCTTTTTCCACTCAGGAGCTAGCTTTTTGCAATGTCCACACCTTCGGGAACAAAACAAAAACGATGCTTTTCTGCATTTCTTCAGGTAAATGCACCATGTCAAGTGTTTTAAAGCTCTCTAATATGTTATTAATATATAGAAAGATTTTCATTCAGACTGCAACTTCTTCGTTTCCATCTTGTAGCCAATAGTGTGGACGGTTATACAAACGGTGTTTGTGCCATATGCGAATGACCATCTAGAAAAAGGCTTCCCTTTGCCCATAATCCACGGATTCATACTTGAGAAGGCTGAAATCATCTGCTCAAGCTCCGAAATCACGGTTTGCAGCGATGTTGCCTACTTGGATTCGTCCCAACAGCCTCCTCGGTCACATTTGAGTCTACCAATTTCTACGCCTTGGATAGCCACGTTGTTGTAGTTTTTACAATTGGCGGTTGTAAGTGTCAGTACTGTGGTCTGGTGTTCGGACTTCGGACCAGAGACTCGGCTACCAAGACAAAAAACTAAGCATTGTATATTACTTTTGTATTTTTTTTTTTTTGAAAAATATAACTTTTGTATCTTGATGTTGAACAAACTGTGTATGCTTCTCTATATGAAATAAAGTGGTCCATGTAAATTAGATACGGTAACACAATGGTCGGCCAATTAATCAGTCAAGCAACTAGGCAGCAACAAGTATAACATATTTCATATTCTACATGCTTCAAAGTTGTGACATAAGATGAGAAGGTCACAATAAAATAAAACAAAACAAAATTACAAGGGTTTGTTATTTTGTTCATAAACTCATAATCTATCTAGGAGAGGCACGATGGAGAAAGAATTTCCAGGGGAGGAAGAATTTGCAGGTACGAATCCAATTCTAAAATATAGATAAAGAAGGATGTGTAATGATAATCCCTAATTAATTTTTTCGGATAATGGGATCCGACCAGAGATGAGTTTTTATCAGCTGGAGGATGTCTTGTTCGGATTGATGATGGGGCCCGATGGTTACTGTGTCCAGGCGCTAAGCCGCTGTGAGTATAAAGGGACTAAATCCCTTACCATGGACGAAGAGTATCGCCTCATGAAGAAACAAGTCGAGGAGACTGAGGTTTTGTTCTTCTTCCAAATCTTTCCTTCTTGTTTAATAATAATATAATAGGGTGAGAGATTTTGATCTTTGTGAGTTAGGGCTTCGACATGGATTTCAGTCAGTTTCGCTACGCTTTTAACTACAAACCCGTTGATTTCGATGATAACAAGTTGCCCATACTGGACGATGGAGAAACCATTAGAGAGTTATTGGACAGGCTCTCTCGTAAATCCCTTGAGCTATACAATATTAAGGAGACGAAAACATCATCATATGGGTTGTTTGTGGAGGTTAGCAAAGCCAACTATCACATGGCTGGTGCTGGCGTCATGTTTTTCATTACCTTCCTTGCTAAACAAGATTCTTCTGATAATGAGCCAAAAACATTCCAAGCTAAGGTCCACTTTTCCTGCGTTGACCACAACAAGTACCTCACCTGCGATCTCAAACCACCACCAAAAAATGGTAGCAACCCCTTTTGTTTGTTTTTATGTAAATATGAATCATGCAACTTAAAGCTTTTATGGGGGGCTCTGTTGAGATCAATTTGAATGGTTATATATGATATTTTGTCTGGGTTGTTTTGGTAGTTCACTCCAATGATACTGCCGACAAAGAAGATGCCAAGAAACCAAGGTATATAAAACATATATATCTCCAGTAGATGAGTTTTTCCCTGGTGTTGCTTTTATATGGTTCTTAGGGCGTTTTATTTGTCTTTTTATCCTCAGGTTGACTCAGGAGAAGGATGCAAGCAAGCACTGATACACGAGTCTTGTTATATATAACGATGACTTGCAACAATTTTTAGACTAGAAAAGTTTTATTAATTTATAGTATTTGTTAATTTTTCGAATATTAATTTTTTCTACTATCAAAATTTACTATTGTCCGCATACTGAGGCTGGATTATATAAGACAAACCAATTATATAGAGGTCATCTCGAAGCTGAAACATTCACACCGAAGTCTGTCTATATCTAAATATGAAATCAAAAAGTGTGTTACTCTCTTGCAACCCTTTGACATGATATAACTAGGGGTGGGCAAAAAACCCAAACCGAACCAAACCGAACCAACCAAACCGAAGTTAAACCGAACCAAACCAAACCGTGTTCTTTATGTAACCCAATTGGTTCACGTTTTACTCAACCCGAATGGTTTGGTTTGGTTTGGGTTCAAACCGAACCAAACCAAACCAAACCGATAATCCAATATATATATATATATAGTAAAAATATATATGATATATATATATATAATATATTAACATATTGTAAATTTTAGTTAAAGTTTCGTTTTTCATTTTTTCATAATTTCCATATTTTTAAAAAAAATTATAAATACGATTCAAATAATATTATTATATATAAATCATGTAACATAAGTTTTTATATTCTCACTCTATCGTTTATGAGTTGATTATTTTTTAATAAAAATATAAAACTGATACCTTCATATTTTATAACCAAACCGTATTACACCGAACCAAACTAGATCATAATAATGTAAACCGAACTAAATCTAAACCAAAACGAACTGAACCGAACCGAATTAAACCCAAACCAAACCCAAAACAAAGCTACTTTGGTTTTAATTGGTTTGAGTTTTATTAAACCCAAATTACCCAAACCAAACCGAACTCAAAACCGAACCCGAAACTAAACCGAAATGCCCACCCCTAGATATAACTGCCTTTCTGGAGCATTTTTAACAATCTTTCAAGAAACTAAAACCGTACAGGTGAGGTAAAAGAGCTGTTCACCACTGCTCCTTTGACTCAGTGGAGGCAGCAGCAGCATCAATCATCTGCCATGAGTTCTTCAAGTGAGAACTCATCTGCATCGACCACCTCTCCGTCCTTACCATCCCAAGCTTCTGTCTTCACTATCTCCAGTGTTCCGTCTATGGGCAAATTCCCTTTTCCTCCTGCCTTAGCTTCCTTCACGAATTCTCTGATAACACAGAAGAGAAAAGACCTGTTGTCAGCTACCAAAAAATATACAAGGACCATTGGTTTGTTGTATTGGCTGTCTTGACGAAAGATAAGACACAAGAAACACACTTACATGAGGTGTTTAACCTCAAAACCGCTTTTAAGTGGAGCATAAGCTCCTTTCTTTGCATTCAAGGCTACCATTGCTGGGTAACCATATCCTCCAACACCAACACGCTTCTCCAAATCAGGTTGCTTCCCAGCAGCCACCCACACAAAGCTGCATTATACAATCAAAATCCACCAAAACATAATCACAAAATAAGCAAGACCACAGTACTATAAAATCAAAAGTCATGCCATTTTTATTAGAGTTTTGAACCGTAAAAATCTGTTGATTAGAAAGATTCAAATTCAAACACAGGGCATCAACTTCAATCATATCAAACTCTAACAAATAATTCTTAAAATCTGGTTTACTTGTTAATATAGAACTATTCATCTACAGCTTTCAAACTTTTATCCTTCCCAACTGAGAACTGGAATATGATGGTAGTAGCTAGGAATGAAGATAGAAGAGAATTGTTCCTAGGTTACCTGTAAGGGTCCTTCTTAAACTTCTCTGCAACTGATAATAGCATCTCCAAATACTTGTTCCTTCCTTCAGCTTTTGAGTCCAGAATGTCAGGTAAGAAAGAAACAAAGCAAATAGCAGCAGGACCACACTTCTCTTCCATGGCATCCTAATTCAACTCAACACACATTTGAGTGTCAGTGACTTGGGTTGGAGTCTTGGAGACAAGTTCCATTTGAAAACAATACTAGGGAAACAGTTACAGATGCGAAGCAGTACCGGCCCAGTTAGTTCAGTTTACTTCAACAGGTCCAGCATT